>NC_045959.1:14147197-14335710 GCF_010909765.2 Amblyraja radiata | reverse complement strand
TGTTCTTCATTCCTGCGGTCAGAATATTGTTAAACACAATAGTTTTAACCCACTAATGTTTTCAGCTCTGGGATGTTTCTGGCAGTATTATATGCTGCAGCACAACAGAATATGTAAACATAGCACACTGTAAATAATATGATAAACGAGAGAGAGAAAAAAATGTTCTGTGTGTGTATATATATATATAAAGAATATCTGTGGTCAGGGAAAGATGTTGTAATTCAATGATCCAATGGAATGGTACAAAGGTAGGGCACCATGACCCTCCAGAGCAGGGGTCGGCAACCTTGTTCGGCATAGAGGCCAGGACGCATGTCTGAGCAGATGGCGGGGCACATCTATCACGCGTACACGTGGATCCCGCCGCCATCCCGCCCCGGATAGCAGGCATTAAATCACATGTTCACAGAAGGTGGACAAAAATGCTGGAGAAACTCAGCGGGTGAGGCAGCCCCATGCAATCCTTGCATGTCTCACCCACTGAGTTTCTCCAGCATTTTTGTCTACCTTTGATTTTCCCAGCATCTGCTGTTCTTTTTTAAACGTGCTCACAGAAGGTGCGTGGCCGTGCCGGCAGGTTTGCGCAGGATGCGGTACAGCCAGAGCTCGGCGCTTGGCACTCGGCGGGCTGGATGATTACGGAAATTGTTTTTGCCAGCGGGGAAGATGCTTTCGGGTTACAGGCCGCATTCAGCCCGGAGTCGTAGGTTGCCGTCCCCTGCTCTAGAGTACCCGAGGCAGCCTGCACCCTGACTGACCTATTTATTCCAAGCTCAGTGCAGCCCAATTAATGTCTATTGGGGAAGAACTATAGTCCACAGTCTTCCCGCTACCTGATACTGAGTGGTAAAATTCTATGTTGGGTGCGGGGAAAGAAGAGGGGGAGCCCTTGGATAACAGTAGGAGCCTAACCCAGGGAGCCCCATGGGTGGCAATGGTGCCATGTATAAAGAGAAAAAAAATGTGTGAACACCACTAGGATTAAAAGTAGTGGCAGTGAATGCGCAGACCAACACTAAGAATGTATTGTGGTTTTGCAGTGTTTTTCTTTTGTTATTATATCTATTTTTATTCATAAGTTTACTTTTGAAATGCAATTCCAATGAAATCTCCTCCTCCTTCTATCCAGCATGGAGATGTTAATCTGACAAGCATTGGGACCACACCGAGGAGCTGGCGGGCTGATGCAGTGATGAACTCTCCGCACCCTTATGCTGGGTTTGGGCGGTCAGAGGGAGCTGGGTGGGAAGCAATAGGAGTGAGAATCAAGGACCAAACATTCATTTAGTTCAAATCCTATCCAAAAGTTATAATTCTGATACCATTTGCAACACAAAGTTAATTGGCTCTTGCAGTGCAGAACATTTAAAGTACTCTGGTTGCATTTTGTCGTAATTGTGAATTTGAAGCTGCAACCACCTCCCAAAGTGAAAGGTTGTGGGGTTCTTAGGACCTGAGCACAAAGTTGTGATGGGACTTTAGTGGTGGCTGAAGGGAGTGCTGCCTATTGGGTGCTCCTGTATATCCCCTCCAATGGGTGTGCTGATCCCTTGGGAGTCACCTTATGGGTAAGCCGGACATTTGTCCATCATATCTTGGCCTATATTTATCCTTGTCCATCCTCGCTCATTCAAGTGGAGTTGTGGGCCCAGCTCCCACAGTGGCAGCCTTCCCAAGGTATTTCAGAGGCTGTAGGATATTTTTGGGCAGGTGGTCATGGGAAGTACGGTTTTGATGCAAGGACATATTTACTCCTTGGAGCGCCTCCTGTGTTCCAAATAGTAGATATGTCAGATGGAGCGGCAGGCTGATTAAGTAAAGGAAGAGCCAACATCAATAGTGATGCAGCAGTAGAGTTGCTTCCTTGCAGTGCCAGAGACCCAGGGTCAATCCTGACTATGGGTGCTGTACGGAGTTTGTACGTTCTCTCTGTGACCGCGTGGGTTTTCTCCGGGTGCTCCAGTTACCCACCACACTCCAAAGACTTGCAGGTTTGTAGGTCAATTGGCTTCTGTAAATTGTCCCTAGTGTGCAGTATAGAGCTGGTGTATGTATGGGTGATCGCTAGTCAGTATGAACTTGGTGGGCCGAAGGGTCTGTTTCCACGCAGCATCTAAAACAAAACTAAACTTCCTGCAATAGTTGCTTACAGGTTGACAAGGTTTTGTCTTACCATAGTGGGTGTGCATTAGATCTCAGTTACATGTGAAATTACTTTAAAAGTTGTGTATAAAAGCTTCTGAGAAGGAAGCAGGCATTCGGTGATGGTAGACGCTGTTTGATACTGATGCAGGTCTAGATTGACGGGGCACAAGGTGACAAGGTGCAGTGACTGGGTTGGCAACTGCAGAGCTGCCAAATAGTACATGGAGTTTCTCAATTCTGTACGGAAATGCGATTAGAATACAGATGTACGGTTTTGTGTTGTTAAATACGGAGTTTAAATAGATAGTTCAGTTCAGTCTGAAGAAGGGTCCCGACCAGAAACGTCACCCATTCCTTCTCTCCAGAGTCACTGCCTGTCCCGCTCCAGATTTAAACAAAGCGCTGTCAGTTTAACGCGTGGGAATTTAAATGAAACGCTGTAGGTTCTAAATGTAGTGCTACCGGCTGGAGCGCTATGGGCTTTAAACATAGTGCTATGGCCACAGTGCTATGGGTCACAGATTGTTCAGGAAAATTCTCGTATACCAATGAGTCTTTGGAAATTCTCTTTCTCAGTGGAAGTTGAGCCTTTGATTATGTTTCAGGCAGTGGTAGAATTCTGGATAAGCCTAGTGGTGAAAGGTTACCAATGGGATTGCAGTTACATTGGGATTGGCCCTGATTTTACAGAACGGTGGGTGGGCTCAAGGGGGATAGAGGGAGGGGTGGAGAGGGAGAAGGAGGGAGGAAAAAAAGGAAGGAGGAGGGAGGGAGGGTGGGAGGTAAAGGGGAGGGAGAGAGAGAGAGCGAGAGGGAGGCTTCCAATATGGTTTCTACATCATCATTGGTGCTAAAAGCAGGAAGCAGCCGTTCAAACAGCAGTATATAAAGAGATGGCAATGAATGCACTGTCAAGTAAGGTGCGTAGAAGATACGTCATTTGGTAGCAAAGTTATGCATTCTTGTACTCTTACATGGGTATGACAGCACATTAAAAAAAAAAAAATGATTTCCTCAGCAAAAGACTGATTTTCAGGTACTAGAATACTGAAATACTCTGACAAAACATGCAGCTCTGCATCTCGTTGCAACATTGCAGGTTTGATTCCCAAACCTGAAACACGTCGGCCAGAGGAGCAGCTGACACCCTACACCGCAGAACTGTCAGCAGGGCCAGGCCTTTGTTCGTCTGTCCAGAGGTTTCATGTATCCAAGGTTGAGCAGTTGAGGTCATTTTGCATCTGACGTTACTGACCTCTGACCTGATTGCAACTCGCCAAATATATCCACCAGGAAATATGTCAACACTAGACTTGCAGTTTATTATTTGAAGTGAGTGGTTTAATATTATGAGGACCTACCAATTACTGAAAGGCCTGGATAGAGTGGATGTTTCCACTACTGGGAGAATCTAGGACCTGAGGCCATAGCCTCAGAATGAAAGGACGTACGTACCTTTAGAATGGAGATGAGGAATCTCTTTAGCCAGAGAGTGGTGAATCTGTAGAATTCATTGCCGCAGACGGCTGTGGTGGGCAAGTCAAAGGGTGTCAGGGGTTTATGAGGAGAAGGCAGCAGAGTGCGGTGAGATGGAAAGAGAGATCAGCCTTGATTGAATGGTGGAGTAGACTTCATTGGCTGAATGGCCTAATTCTGCTCCTATGACTTTTGAAATGAACAAGGAACTGACTGACATATTGAGCAAAACAGGGCCTGAGTAACTCAGAATTAGTCCAGCATTTTGTGTTTTGGCTCATTATCATAATGTGTACCGTAGATACAGTGAAAATCTTTATTTTGAGTGCACTCATGGCAAATTATAATAGCCAAACAAATTGCAGTCTTAAATCGGCAGTAAGAAAGGCAAAATCGGGAGTGTGGAAGGCAACTTCACTGGAATACAGAGATATATTGCTGAGGTTCGATAAGGTGCTGGTCAGGCTGCATTTGGAGTATTGTGAGTAGTTTTGTGAATGGTCATTGATTATGTCGGTTGCTGTTTTGAGATGGAGTGACTGTAGACAGAGTTGACGAGGAGGCTGATTTGTGTGATGGAATGGTCTGTGTCCATGACTCTGCAATTTCGAAGGTACACAAAAATGCTGGAGAAACTCAGCGGGTGAGGCAGCATCTATGGAGCGAAGGAAATAGGCGAAGTTTCGGGTCGAGACCCTTCTTCAGACTGACGAGGTGTTCTTCAGTCCCTTCTTCAGTCTGAAGAAGGGTCTCGACCTGCAACGTCGCCTATTTCCTTCGCTCCATAAATGCTGCTTCACCCGCTGAGTTTCTCCAGCATTTTTGTCTAGCAAGGAACTGCAACTGCTAGTTTATACTGCAGATAGACACTCAGTGCTGGAGTCGCTCAGCGGGCCAGGCAGCATCTCTGGGGGAAAAAACGAATGATGTTTCGGGTTGAAACCCTTCGGTCTCAAGAAATATTCCCACCTGGAAAGTCACCCGTCCTTTCTTTTCCAAAGATGCTGCATGGCCCGCTGAGTTACTCTAGCATTTTGTGCGTCCATCCAGATATTAGTGGTGTCTTCAGGTTAATAGATTTAGAGAATAACGCATTAATGCCACTGGTGGGCTCTTGAGGCATCAGCCACTTTGTGTTTGAGAGGTTGTTGCACGGGACCCTGCTGCCCCTGGGATTGCAGGCTATCTATCCAGTAGTATCCAGCATGATCAGGAGTGTGTAACTGCAGTCTGATGGACTCCTGTCCCTGATCACCGATTCTCCAACTTTCAATTTTCTATCCTTACAGCAATTAAGAGAGTGAGATGCAGTGGGGCAGGCTGTGTTGCCTGCTTGACGTGCCAGATAGACTGAGGGTTAGGTCCTATTTAGGAATTTGCATGACACCTAAACATTTTGGTGCAAGATCGGGGGAGTCCTGAATTGTCAAGAGGCACCATTGTTTGGACGAGCTGATAAACACAGGAGTGTCTGTGCAGGGGGATGGAATGCATGGAGCCACAACCACACCACGTTCACACACCACACACGCCAAAGATTATTGCATACGCACAGCAACCGTGTCTTTTAAGGATGGGAGTGCATGTTTCACCCAGGAGCCCTGGGGCCTAACTCTTGGATGGGTATGAAGGATCTCATAGCATTACTTTGGACAAGTTATCCTACTGATGCCTGTCGCTCAATCTCTACAGAACATGACATAGAAACATGGAAAATAGGTGCAGGAGTAGGCCATTCGGCCCTTTGAGCCTGCACCGCCATTCAATATGATCATGGCTGATCATCCAACTCAGTATCCCATCCCTGCCTTCTCTCCATACCCCCTGATCCCTTTAACCACAAGGGCCACATCTAACTCCCTCTTAAATATAGCCAATGAACTGGCCTCAACTACTTTCTGCGGGAGAGAATTCCAGAGATTCACCACTCTCTGTGTAAAAAATGTTTTTCTCATCTCAGTCCTAAAAGATTTCCCCCTTATCCTTAAACTGTGACCCCTTGTTCTGGACTTCCCCAACATCGGGAACAATCTTCCTGCATCTAGCCTGTCCAACCCCTTAAGAATTTTGTAAGTTTCTATAAGATCCCCCCTCAATCTTCTAAATTCTAGCGAGTACGAGCCGAGTCAGGGGGATTGTTACTGCACCCCCTGCTTCCGTGAGCCTGCTGTGCACAAATTGGCTGCTGTGTTTGCCACATTACCACTGTGACCGCACGGCAGGAGAGCTTTGATATGTAAAAGTGGCTACTTGAAGGGAGATTGATGAGAAAGCCCAATGTATGTGTGATGGGATTTGGGGTTGGATTAACAAGGCCACACTCTTGTGAAGGGGAAATCCAGGGCAGATCTGTGTTTACGGCAGAGGGGTCAGCCGACTGCCTGATGTAGTTACTCACATTGAGTCATAGTAGCAGTGAAGATAGCAGGCGTTGTTTTGTTTGGCCTTTCACCTTGTCTAGCCACATGCGAATGAACAATACAATTGGGAATCGGTGCAGTCGAGTCCAGTGCCGGCTGTATTGTGACACTTGTTTCCTCAGTTAATTGGGAATTCCAGGAAGTGGTGACTGTTCAGTACATTAAGGAATAATGTTTCACAGAAGAAATGGAAACTGCTTGGCTGATGCATTGTTAATATTATTATAGTCAACCAGTTTGCCCATGCAGGCTTGCTACATTTTAGGCATTTTTACCACTTGGCATTTGTAAAGTGTCAACATCCCCTTTCTGCTTCTTTCTTGGCTTCATCTTTCTGCCCGTCCCCCATGCCTCATCCACCCCTAAACTCTTCTTTATAGATCCACA
Source organism: Amblyraja radiata (assembly GCF_010909765.2). Classification (NCBI taxonomy): domain Eukaryota; kingdom Metazoa; phylum Chordata; class Chondrichthyes; order Rajiformes; family Rajidae; genus Amblyraja; species Amblyraja radiata. The sequence goes on along the minus strand of NC_045959.1, from coordinate 14,329,279 downwards.
CCCCTCTCTTTGGCCATTTTATGTTTGCTGCCAGCTTGGAGAAGGAAGTGGTCTGGGTGAAATGGGGAGCAGTGTGGACGGGGAAGCTTCATTGTGTGGTTTGGTCACACGCCCTTTGCCCAAATCGGGATCTAAATCGTGCAACGCCCTCCCCAACAGCAATGTGGGAGCACCCTCAACAGAAGGACCACAATGCTTAAAGAAGTCAGTTCCCCACCACCTGCTCCGCTAACGTCTGGAGTAACTCAGCGGGTCGGGCAGCATCTCTGGAGAATATGGATGGGTCATGCTTCGAGTCGGGACCCTTCTTCACTCTAAAGAAACGTCGCCTGTCCATACTCTCCAGAGATGCAGCCTGACCTGCTAAGTTACTCAATTAATGAAGTTAAGGGCCTGTCCCATGATCATGCGCCTGCATACGACAAGCGAGACCAAACCCGAAGCGGGGGCCGCGCGGAGGTCGAGTGAGTGACATGAAGTTCGATCGAAGTCCGCGCGGTGCGTACGACCTCGAGTCGGCTGCGGGCCGGCAGGCCGTTGCCGCACGGACTTTTTGAACGGTCAGTTTTCGGGGCCCCGCGCGATGTCGGGACCAGCTCCGCACAACTCCATACGGCTCCGGCGATCGAAGTGGGACCGGCCCCGCGAGGCCGTACGGCTCAAGCGACCACGTTAGGTCGCGCTTGCCGCATGCAGGCGCATGCTGGTGGGACAGGCCCTTTCGGTCGTGCTTGCCGCATGGAGTCGCATGCTCGTGAGACAGGCCCTTCACTCAATGCTGAATTACCGAGTTAAGAACTTTTTTTGTAAACCAGTATCTGCAGTTCCACGTGTCGCCACCTACTTGAGCGCATTTGGGATTGGATAATAAACTCAGGCCTTGCCAGCAAGACGCAGATCCCAACTATCAAATATATGATCCCAGGGAGGAAGCTGGAATGCATTCTATGGAGGGTACACACTACAGCCACAGTGTACTGGTCGCGTAGGAGGTTAACCTTCAGTATAATGGACGAGGGCCAATTCTGGGTCGTTTTGTTTTGGAAGTAGATTAGAGAAGTAGACACATGGGAGATGTACAGCGGCAATTCGTGACTGGTTTCAAAACCAACTAGTCTAGACCTGCTACCCCATGCTGACCCAGGTTTTTAAATTAGATACAGTGTGGAAACAAGCCTTTTGGCCCATCAAGCCCGTGCAGCCCAGCCATCACTGCATACACTAGTTCTATCCTATATACTAGGGACAATTTATAGAAGCCAAGTAACCTATAAAAATGCACGTCTGTCAAGTGTGGGAAGAAACCAGAGCACCTGGAAACGGGAGAAATGTACCAACTCCATACAGACAGCCTCCATAGTCAGGATGGAACCTGGGCCTCTGGCGCTGTAAGGCAGCAACTCTCCTGCTGCGACACCATGCTGCTATTAAACTCTTTTGATAAAGATGGAATGTGGTGTTCTTCATGGGTGCATCGATGTCAGCAAGATGCCCCGTCCAGACCTCGTGCAACAGTTTGCAGAGGCTTCTGAGAGAGAACTTGGCACCTCGTGTCCTGGAGACTCTGCAACAGGGAAGTGGGGAATTCTGCGGGACACCATGCACCGCACAGCCTTGGCTAGCTTTGGGAAGAAGGCCTCGAAGACGCACGACTGGTTTGAGGACAAGTCGACCGAGGTGACTCCCGTCATCGAAGCCAAGTGCGCCGCCCTAGTCGAGTACAAGCGGTCAACTAACGAGAAGAACCTGCAGATCCTCAGGGCTGCCAGGAGCAAGGTTCAGCAGACTGCCAGGCGTTGTGCCAATGACTACTGGACACAGCTTAGTGAGGACATCCAGATGGCCGCCATAACAGGGAACATCAGGGGAATGTACAAAGGCATTAAGAAGGCATTAGGACCAGTCCAGAGCAAGACAGCCCTCCTCAAACTCTCCACTGGGGAGGTAATGACAGACAAATGCCAGCAGATGGAGAGATGGGTGGAACACTACTCCGACCTCTACTCGAGAGAGAACACTGTGTCCCCCTCAGCCCTTGATGCCACCGACCATGGATGAGTTAGACGCAGAGCCGACGGTGGAAGAGCTCAGCAAGGCCATTGACAGCGTGGCCTCAGGCAAGGCCCCAGGCAGCGACGGGATTCCCCCTGACCTGATCAAGCATTGCAAGACTACCTTACTGCTTCCTTTGTATGAAGTCCTCTGCCAGTGCTGGCAAGAAGGAGCTGTACCGCAGGACATGAGGGATGCCACGATCATTACCCTCTACAAGAACAAGGGCGAGAGAAGCAACTGCAACAACTACAGAGGCATCTCCCTCCTCAACAGCGTCTGCAAGATCTTTGCTCGGGTCATCTTGATCCACCTGCAGAAGCTGGCAGAACATGTCTACCCAGAGTCACAGTGCGGTTTCCCAGCTGGAAGGTCAACAGTGGACATGGTCTTCTCCTTTCGCCAGCTCCAGGAGAAGTGCAGAGAACAGCGGATGCCCCTGTATGTTGCTTTCATTGACCTCACCAAGGCATTCGACCTCATCAACAGAGATGGCCTATTGAAGGCTCTGCCAAAGATCGACTGCCCACCAAAACTGCAGAGCATGATAGAATCCTTCCACATCAACACGAAGGGGACAGTGCAGTTCAATGGCAGCTTCTCTGAGCCCTTCGACATCCGCAGTGGCGTCAAACAAGGCTGCGTCCTCGCTCCCACACTCTTTGGGATTTTCTTCACACTGCTCCTGAAACATGCCTTCGGCACTGCAACAGAGGGGATCTACCTGCGTACTAGATCAGGTGGCAGGCTCTTCAACCTCACCCACCTCAGAGCAAAGACAAAAGTACGTGAAGCTCTCATCAGAGACATGTTGTTTGCCGACGATACTGCAGTTGTGTCCCACACCCAGCAGGAACTACAGTCACTGATGGACCGCTTCTATCGGGCATGCAAGGACTTCGGGCTGACCATCAGCCTGAAGTAGACAAACGTCTTGGGGCAGGATACAGAGGCGCCGCCTGTCATCACCATCGACGACTACGAACTTGATGCCGCCCATCAGTTCACGTACCTCGGCTCCAACATCACCGACAAACTCTCCTTGGAAACAGAGATTGATCAGAGGATCGGGAAGGCAGCTACAACTCCCGCTCGCCTCACAACTCGAGTGTGGACCAACCCAAAGCTGACAGTGAAGACAAAGATAGCAGTCTACAACGCCTGTGTCAACAGCACGCTGCTGTACGGCAGTGAGACATGGACTACATATGCCAGACAGGAGAGATGACTCAACACCTTCCACCTGAGAAGCATCCGCCGTATCCTGGGCATATCCTGGCAAGACAGAGTGTCCAACGCCGAGATCCTGTCTCGCGCTGGCCTTCCCAGTATGTACACTCTACTCAGGCAGCGCAGACTGCGGTGGCTGGGCCATGTCCACCGCATGGAGGATGGCCGTATTCCAAAAGACATCCTCTATGGAGAGCTGACATCTGGGAGGAGAACCATCGGCCACCTCCAGCTACGTTACAAGGATGTCTGCAAGAGAGATATGAAGGCGCTCGACATCGATGTGGAGTCCAGGGAGAGCCTTGCAGCTGACCGCACGAGGTGGAGAGGCACCCTGGACCAATATTGTGAAACGGGGGAAGAGAAACTGTTGAACACAGCGGCAGACAAGCAAGCACGCAGAAAGGAGCGCAGCAACTTCAACAAACCAGAGACCACACACACATGTGACCTTTGCCACAGAGACTGTCACTCCCGCATTGGTCTCTTCAGCCACAAGTGACGCTGCTCTAGCGAGGTTTGGAGCAAGCAGCCAACAACTAGGATGCATCACCCATGGTCAGTCATGACCGAGGGGGGCCTACGATTTTTTTTTTTTTGATAGGTGTATCATTATCTAATTGTCACTGTCTAGCAAGCAGTTTAGTCTTTAATCCATTTCGAAACATTTGAAGAAGCAGTTTGATCTGCTGGAATCTTGAGAACGCACCCTATCATAAACATTTCTGTGTTTTGTTTGTCAGTAGGTGGTTTGTATCTTATTTTGGTTTTGACGTAACAAGAATCTGCATCTGCTTGATTATTCTAGCAGAGGTTCCCTAATATGTACCGAACATCATGCACTCCAACTACTTGTCCTTGAAGATTAGCAGATGTATTTCTTTGTTTGAAACCACTTTCTTCAATGCCTGCCAGTATTATGTTGAAGCATTGATCGCAAGATCGTCTGAATCACGAATAATCTTCCTTCTTCCCAGGGCATTCAGAATCCCTATTTCTAATAGACAGCCTGGGATCAATCACACTTTATAATATAGTCTAGTTTAAAGATGCAGTGTGGAACAGGCTCTTCAGCCCATCAAGTCCACACAGACGAGCAATCAACTGCTCACGCTAGTTCTATGTTAGAAACATAGAAAATAGGTGCAGGAGTAGGCCATTCGGTCCTTCGAGCCTGCACCGCCATTCAATATGATCATGGCTGATCATCCAACTCCGTATCCTGTACCTGCCTTCTCTCCATACCCCCTGATCCCTTTAGCCACAAGGGCCACATCTAACTCCCTCTTAAATTTAGCCAATGAACTGGCCTCAACTACCTTCTGTGGCAGAGAATTTCAGAGATTCACCACTCTCTGTGTAAAAAATGTTTTTCCCATCTCAGTCTTAAAAGATTTCCCCTTTATCCTTAAACTGTGACCCCTTGTTCTGGATTTCCCCAACATCGGGAACAATCTTCCTGCATCTAGCCTGTCCAACCCCTTAAGAATTTTGTAAGTTTCTATAAGATCCCCCCTCAATCTTCTAAATTCTAGCGAGTACAAGCCGAGTCTATCCAGTCTTTCTTCATATGAAAGTCCTGACATCCCAGGAATCAGTCTGGTGAACCTTCTCTGTACTCCCTCTATGGCAAGAATGTCCTTCCTCAGATTAAGAGACCAAAACTGTACGTAATACTCCAGGTGTGGTCTCACCAAGACCCTGTACAACTGCATTATCCCACTGTCTCATACACTCCCTACACATTAGGAGCATTTTCACAAACCCACACATCTTTGGATGTGGGAGGAAACTGGAGCGCTCGGACGAAATCCATACGATCACAGGGAGAACCAACAAACTCCAGGATCGAGCCTGGATCTCTGGCCCTATGAACCGGCAACTTTGCCCCATTGTGCTGCCAATAAATATTTAGCTGCAAGTAATATAGGAATGAGAAACTTAATTCTGTTGTTCAGAAAATCTTAATTTTGTTATGCCACTCTTATACAGTGGTTGGATGTTGCCAATCCTACTGTAAGAAACAGCGGACGCAACCCCAGTGAGGTGTTGTATCTATTGGATCATTTCAAAAGTTTCTGCATTTCATGATCGGTCCATGTTACAATCATCAATATGAAGTAGCACGATAGGCTACATTCTTGAAATTTGGGACAAACGGGGCGAAGGGGATGTGAGGTAGACCTTTATAATGTGGAATAGTTGTACTCCAGAATTCACAGCCTATAAAGCTGATGGAAACATGGTTCTTGTGGGAGTTTGAAGGATATTTGAAGGGAAATAAATTGCATGGCTCTTGCAGAAAGAACAGGGGGATGGGATTGTTCTGCCACGGGTCTCAGTGGTATGTGATGTCCTGTAATAATCCATGATTCAATGATTATTATCGCGACACCAAGTCCAGCTGATTTTGTGTGCTAAACAAGGCCATAATGTACTGCTTTGGCACTATAGTGTCTCCTTATCTGTCAGTTGAGTAATTTCATTTTCTTGGAGCCAACCCATGTCCCATTCTGCACAGAACACCTGGTCATCTTGTATTAATGCATCCATGTGTAGGTTTGTCTTAAGAATGCCAACCTGTAGTTCAACCCATTTCTCACAGTAAGGATGTAGTGATGTCTCGGCTTTCTGGCTTGGGGTTTTGGGGTGGGTGAGACAAAGTGCTCTCTTTTTACAGCTCGTCTGTTTTAAGTCTTTCCTTATTTCTAGACAAGTGAAACTCCTTAGTAAGATAAGTATCTGATCTGCAACAACAACAACTGCACACGGCAGCCAAAGTGGCGCAGCGGTAGAGTTGCTACCTTATGCCCCTGTCCCACTTAGGAAACCTGAACGGAAACCTCTGGAGACTTTGCGCCCCACCCAAGGTTTCGTGCGGTTCCCGGAGGTTGCAGGTGGTTGCCGGAGGTTGCAGGTAGTGGATACAGGTAGGGAGACTGACAAAAACCTCCGGGAACCGCACGGAAACCTTGGGTGGGGCGCAAAGTTTCCAGAGGATTCCGTTCAGGTTTCCTAAGTGGGACAGGGGCATAACAGAACAGTGCCAGAGACCTGGCTTCGATCCTGACCTGGGGTACTGTCTGTATGGAGTTTGTACGTTCTCCCTGTGACCATGTGAGTTTTCTCTGGGTGCACACTCCAAAGACCTACAGGTGTTTAGGTTAATTGGCTTTGGTACGTTGCAAATTGTCCCCAGTATGTAGGATAGAACTAGTGTATGGGTGATCGCTGGTCAGCCCAGACTCAGTGAGCCAAAGGACTTACTTCCATGCTGCATTTCTAAAGTTTAAAGTAAAGCTACTTTTGTGCATTATTATTGGCAACTGGCTGGACGTCTTGATCATTAATATGCCTCTGTCCTCCATCAGGCTGCTTGCAATACAGCGTGGTGAATGATGCCTCTGTATCAAACATCTACAATTCTGAGGTATCTTAAAGGGTGGATGTGGCAAGGATATTAAGGCTTGTCAGAGAATCTAGATCTACGTTTAAAAGTAAAGAAATATCTATTTAAGACGTGGAGACAAAATTTGTTCTTCTAAAGGGTCCTCAAAAGCCATTGGATGCAGCTTATTTAAATATAAGGTAGAAGAAGGTGATAAAGCAAGTGGGTGAAAAGATATTGCATGTTGATGAGGATGTGGTAATGAGATTCAAATCAGATTAGAAAGTATTTTATCAAATGGCAGAACAGACATTGGTGGCTGAGTGGCCTATTTCGTATGTTTGTAAGCAAAACAGGTATCGGCTACTTACCTTTTAAACTCGCACCGCACAGCACATTTCCATGATTTGTAGCAATTGGCTAACACAAACCACAATTTCAAATTACTGATGCTGAGAATGTTGACTGATTTTCCGACTCACCCACCCCATAGCTTTTTTAAAGTGGTGGTTGAAATCTCCTCCAGCTGTCAAAGTCCAAAAACAGGGAGGCCTTTCAGAAGCAAGTTTACCTGAATTCATTAACCTCCTGGAAGTAGATTAGTGCTGCTAGTTTAGCTTTAGTTTAGAGATATAGCATGGAACCAGGCCCACTGAGTCTGCGATCACCTGTGCCCTATATAGTTCTATCATAACACTAGGTACAATTTACAGAAGCCAAGTAACCTACAAACCCGTACAGCTTTGGAATGTGGGCGGAAACTCCATGTGGTCACAGGGAGGACGTACACAATCCATACAGATAGCACCCGTAGTCAGGATCGAACCCTGGCCTCTTGCACTGCAAGGAAGTGGCTCTTCCGCTGCACCACTGTGCCTAGTGCTTTTAATGTAAGCTGAAGGAAGCCACAGTGGCACCTATTTCCTGGGTGTCAAGTGAACCTTCTCAAGTGTTTCTCTGTGTTTGGACAAGAGGTGTTGGGGACATGGAGGCTGTGCTAATGGCCCTGTCCCACTGCACGAGTTCATTCAAGTGCTCTCCCGAGTTTAAAAAAAAAAATCAAACTCGTGGTAAGCACGTAGAATGAACGTAGCGGGTACGTCGGAGCCTGGGGACATCTCTTAGCGGCTCGTAACGCTAATGGCAGGTACTCCGGAAGACTCGCTAACGGCAGGTAAGCTCGGGAAGACTCGTGAAGATTTTTCAACATGTCCACGAGAGCCCCGAGTACTTACAAGCGGCCATTACCATAAATCTCCGAGTTCAGGGCAAACTCGGGGAGAACTCTTGAATGAACTCGTACAGTGGGACAGGGCTTTAAGGATCTGATAATGAAACGAGCCACTCTGTTTAAAACATGCCTCAGTAGCAAGGAGTTTCATGTCTCCAGATCAGTGGATGATAGGCACATTTTCATTTAGTTTTAATTTGCATTTCCTCCTGAATGAAATGACAGAAATGAAATTGTCCACTTGCTGCAGAAATGGCCCTTTAAAACAGCACAGACAATCTCAGATCAAACCAATTTGTAACTGATTGGAGAACCCATGTTTTGATAATCAATTATCACAGTGCATTAACCAGGATAAGATTAAAAACTGCAATGGTGGGCTCTGTTGGAGATCTTCCCTTGGCATGGAATCTGAATTGTTTTATTTGAAAAAGAATATTTACAAATCAGATTGAAAAGAGGCCATCTATCTCTTTGTCTTGCATGTTGATGGTATGCGATCTCTGTGTTGAAGGCTGTATAGAATTGGACTCCACACCCACGCTTGGTGACTCAGTCTGAAGTTGTGGCTCTGAACTCAGGTGTTCACGTTCTCTGTTCCTCATTGTGTGGCTGTGGGAGGTCATTAAGCTCAGCCACTGAGTAGCCGAACCCACCCCATTAGCTGGCTTGTTTATGGGCTTGGAAGGAGGGCCGGAGTCGGAAGGAAGCAAGGGACCGCAAACGCTGGAACTTTGATCAAAACACAAAGTGCTGGAGCAACTCGGCAGCTCAGGCAGCATCTGTGGAGTGAATGAATAAGCACCATTTCGGGTCAGGACCTGTCTTCAGACTGACACTCTGCTGTCCCCTGATGGATCGTAAGCATCCATATGATGTGCGGAGGGAGGCCACTAGTTGTCGGTTTCGCCTGAAATGCAACACGTCCAATCCTGCCGAGCTTTTGTGTTCCAGATCTGGGAGGGGAACTTAAACCCACAAACTTCTAACTCGGAAGTGAGAGTGGATACCACGGAGTTAAAAGCGACACCCAGCTGAAGTTGTGACTTGTGACCTAGTTCAAATGCAGAATAAATATCTGGCAGTGATAGGCACCCCCTTAACTGCAGCCCCCTGCCTCCCTCGCCCCGGCATTTGTAGGGTGTTCAGACTTGAACTTACTTTCATAGTAAGTTGCATTTGAAGGAAACGAGCAGACTTGAGAGACGGGAAAGATGATGTTATCAGCAAAGCAGCGGAAGCATTTATCTTCGCAGTGATATGTTTCAAATGTAATAACTTTCACGTAGCAGATTTGAAGTTGTTGTAGAAGCATTGAGACGCAGTAGGTGAGCGTTCTGTCGACAATACCTGCTGGTATCTGCAGAACTGCATCAGTCCCATTTGCCCCATAGCCCTGATACTTAATGTTCCTCAGCCATCAAACAATTCCTTTCCCACAGCCCCAGTGGAATCTGTCACCCCTTCTCCTCCCTGCCCCCGCCCCCCCCTTTATCACCTGAAGCAGGGAGTTAGTTCCGCACAGCTTTTTTACACCCGTGTTTCCTTGGAGGTGAAAAAATAATGATTATTTGCCCCTTCTATATTTTAAATTCCATTACATCTCTGCCCCGGTCCTTGAATTGTATACTTAGCGGAAAATACTTCACTTAATTTCCCCGTTCTAAACCAGTTGTTTTGATGCAAATCGCACAACCCCAACTTCCCCAATGCCAGTGTGCGGCGAAGCTCCTCACCCCCCCCGGGACTATTTCTGTGACATCCCAAGAGACATTATATCCTTCCTAATTTGAAATGACTAACATTGGGCACGATACCGTAATTGTGATTGAACGTAACCCCTCTGCTTTTGTACTGTCACATCCCGGGCTCCCTTCTGCTTTACTGACCTCTCTTCCAACACGTCTTTTCACTTTCCACCCAAACCCCGTGCTCCTGCACACCCTTTGTGGCCTATTGTCATTTAGTCTACATCCTTTGTGCTTTATATCACTTTACTCTTTTCTCTTGTTATGCTGCATCAGCGCTTACTTTCTCACTCTGCCAGCTTGCGTCGCGTCCTGTGGGCCACCACAGCCCTTCTGACTTTACCACATTTGCAAGCTTCGTGTCGTCTGCAGATTAGCGAACAGAATTTTTCCTCCTCCAGATTTATTTTTCCCTCCTCATCCCGAAGTGGAACTTGAACCCCTGGCTTTGGAACAACAATTTCAAGAGAGAGCTAGATAGGGCTCTTAAAAATAGCAGAGTCAGGGGATATGGGGAGAAGGCAGGAACACAGTCGCTGCCTCAAAAAGGCTGGCAGTATCATCAAAGACCCACACCATCCTGGCCACACACTCATCTCCCTGCTACCTTCAGGTAGAATGTGCAGGTGCCTGAAGACTGCAACAACCAGGTTCAGGAATAGCTACTTCCCCACAGCCATCAGGCTATTAAACCTGGCTCGGATAAAACTCTGATTATTAATAACCCATTTTCTGTTATTTGCACTTTACCAGTTTATTTATTCATGTGTGTATATATTTATATCATGGTATATGGACACACTGATCTGTTTTGTAGTAAATGCCTACTATGTTCTGTGTGCTGAAGCAAAGTAAGAATTTCATTGTCCTATACAGGGACACATGACAATAAATTCATTTGAACTTGAACTTGAACGGGGTACTGATTTGGGACGATCAGCCATGATCACATTGAATGGCGGTGCTGGCTCGAAGGGCCGAATGGCCTACTCCTGCGTCTATTGTCGATTGTCCATTGAATTACCCTTCATAGTGTCATAAATAAAGCAAAGCTGCCCTGATATGAGTTGACTAACGTTATTAAAGGAAGGGCTGACATTGAGAGCCAGGTATGGTGATACAAGGGCTGGGTGGCATGGTAGCACGGCCAGCAGAACTGTTGCCTCACAGCTCCAATGATCCTGACCTCCAGTGCTATCTGTGTGGTGTTTGCATGTTCTCTCTGACGGCCACATCCCAAAGGTGTGCGGGTTGCTGGGGTTAATTGACCACAGCCTCCTGTGTGTAGGTTAGTGATAGAATCTGAGGAGACGGTAGGGAGAATAAGCAGAGTAGCTGGAGGAATGCAGTGGATCATGTAACAGGATGGAAATAGATCGACAGCCTAGATGAAGGGACTGAACCTGAAACGTCGAGGGTCCATTCCTCTACAGATGCTGCCTGACCCCAGTTTGTTTAGCTACACCTTCTTTCGCTGAAGATACCAGCACCCGCCATCTCTTATGCCTCCAGGAAGAATATAATAGAATTAATATTATGTCAGCGGACTTTAAGTTGACCACAATTTTAGAGAGTGCAGAGCTGTAACAAAGGTACAGGAGAGGGTTGGGGCAAAAGATGAGTGCGGCGCGAGTGGGTTTGGACAGTGCCTTGGAGGTTGTTGTTGTTGGTGTGGGTCAGGTTTGCAAATGGGCTCTGAGTTGCCAGGAGAGGGATGGAATGGCAGGTTAGCCCCAATGGCATAGACACAATGAGGTGTTTCTGAAAGTTCCTGTGTTTAACAGTTAGTTCTGCCAGGGCAGACACTGCTGGCTCAGTCCAACAATTTAGAGAATGCGGAGGAGTTGAGAAAAATGAAGCTAGGAGTTGTCGGCACATACCTGGGATGGGAACCGGTGTGTTACAGGATGACGTTACTGAAGTTAGTGGATATTTTTAAGGCGGAGATGGATAAATTCTTGATTAGTACGGGTGCCAGAGGTTATGGGGAGATGGCAGGAGAATGAGGTTAGGAGGGAGAGATCAGCCATGATTGAATGGTGGGGTAGACTTGATGGGCCGAATGGCCTAATTCTACACCTATCCCTTATGATCTAAGTCGGATTCACCTTGGTGGCTGCTTAGCCACTCCACCCACACCTAGCATTGTGGGCAGGGGTTTTATCATACTGGAATCACTTTGCTCTTGAACTGTGGTCAGTCTGAGTGACCCGGGGGGGGGGGGGGGATATTGGATCCTTTTGCCCAAAAGCAGTTGTGTTTCAGAGTGCCTGCCATCTGCTACAAACAATACCGGCACTGAGTGACAGCAAGTGAGCGGGTGGGCCGTGTGTGTGTGTGTGTGTGTGTGTTCACTGTAATCGAGACGCGTTGGGGTTTTAAAGGGACACAGCACTCTTTGTTTCCTTTCATTTAAAACCAGGGAGAAATTTGTCATCTAATGGGCACGCACATTTCATTTCACATTATCCTCCCGGGCCCATTCCTCAAACCAACTCCTCCCAGGCACTCACCACCCTGTATAGGTGTGTGAAACAAAGCTGGCCGACACATCTCCCTTCAACTTCGCCCCTGTCACCTTAAAACTTAGACTTGCTGAGAATTTACATAATTGTTTTTAGTTTTAGAGATACAGCGGGAAAACAGGCCCTTCCACACACACACACACACACACACACACACACACACACACACACACACACACACACACACACACACACACACACACACACACACCCCCACACACACACACACACGCACACGCACACGCACACGCACACGCACACACACACACACACACACACACACACACACACACACACACACACGACAATTTACAATTTTTGCTGAAGCCAATTAGCCTACAACCCCGGATGTCTTTGGAGTGTGGTAGGAAAACCGGAGGACCCGGAGAAAACCCACGCATGTCACGGGCAGAACGTACAAACTCCGTACAGACAGGTATCCATAGTCCGGATCGAACCCGGCACTCTGGCAACACTACCGCTCTGCCTCTAGTAGATTGAAGTGTTTTATATAAGGTGTTTAACTCCAGTGCTTGCCTGAGCTAATGCGCAGATTTACAAATGACTAGTTTAAGTAATGTGGGCTGAGCCGCTGCCTTGTTGCCAGTGAGAGGGGGATGCAATCAGTTATTATGGGACGTGTGCCTGTGAGCTGAGTGTTCAATGTGGTGTGATGGTGCTATCACTTCATGCTGAGACCAGCAGAAGACAATTCTCACTGTGTGAAGAAGGGTCTCAACCCGAAAAGTCACCCATTCCTTCTCTCCAGAGATGCTGCCTGTCCCGCTGAGTTACTCCAGCATTTTGTGTCTACCTTTGGTTTAAACCAGCATCTGTAGTTCCTTCCTACACATTTTTCACTGCTGCATCTTGAGCTCCAAGAGGAGGTACAAGCGCTCACTCTGTTTTGTTAGAATCCAATGCAAGTTCAAAAGCAGATTCGCCGGCAGCCTGGGGTGCTGGTTCGTCATTTCCTGTTGCACAAAGCTCAACAACAGATGGTATGTTTGCTCCTGCAGCAGAACATGTGTTTCCGACAGCTGATTTGTCTCCGGTGTATCTCTAACCAGGCCCCACTCCTTCCTTCTCCCCCCCACCTCCCACCCCCCATCAGTCTGAAGAAGGGTTTCGGCCCGAAACGTCACCTATTTCCTTCGCTCCATAGATGCTGCTGCACACGCTGAGTTTCTCCAGCATTTTTGTGTACCTTCCCACTCCACCAAATGTCAGATGCGTTTACCACAAGCTCAAACGTCCAGGAATTTTGGCTGCACTCTTGAGTGTGTGTGTGTGTGTGTGTGCGCGCGCGCGTGTATTGTTGATAGGCAGCCGTTGGCAGTGCCAGTCGGACATGCTGCTCGAGTGATGTAGCTTTCTGGAGTTAGAGCCAGCTGTGCTGGGCTTGAAGTTCTGAAGTTTCTTTTATTGTCACGTGTACCGAGGCATAGTGATAAGCTTTTGTTGTATGCCAACCAGTCAGCGGAAAGATAATAGACAAATCCTAGATTTAATAGGAACCTGAGGGGTAACTTCTGCACACAACGGGTGGTGGGTGTATGGAATGAGCTGCCGGAGGAAGTGGTTGAGGCAGGTACTATGGCAACGTTTAAGAAACATTTCGAGAGGTACATGGATAGGACATGTTTGGAGGGATAAGGGTCAAACACAGGCAGTTGGGACTAGTGTAGGGCATGTTGGGCCGAAGGGTTTGTTTCCATGCTGTATGACTCTATGACTAATACATGATTATAAACATCCACAAAGAACCGATACATGATGAATGGTCAGTGGTGGGCAGGCTGTGGTTCTCAACCTCCGGGTCCCTCCCACATCCCAAAGTTGGTCGAACAGATGTCTACCGTAGACTTTAACGAGTGTTTAGGTAAGGTGGTAGAATAGATGAAGGGACTAGGTGGAATGGGAATGGGGGGGGAGAATAAATTGCGATCAGTATCAACGCTGGGCTGAACGGCCGGTTTCTATCAATCTATGAACGTGCACACTCTACAACCTGAGTGTCATCAAGTCCGAAGTTGGATACAGAGAAACGGAGCGATTGCCTTTGTGCGGGACAGGACCTCTCCCATAGAGCCAGGCAGCCACCTGATCTCCAGTGCTCAGTGAGTGGCGAGTGCACCCCTATCTCTCCACATATCTCTCCACATGGGTTTGCCCCATTATGGCAGAGCCTCTCATGAACACTGAAGCAACAAGATAACAATTAAACAAAAACTGGAAAATTCCACAGGTGCACCAGCTTTTTGTTGATTTTACTTCTGATCTCCAAGAATCTCCAGTTTTCACTTCTAGGCCAGTTATTGTCCAAGGATGGAGATATCGGACTGATTAGTTCACTACAGGTTTTAAATCTGAGTAATATCTCGGCAAGATGCCGTGGGGAAGACTAATCCTTTGATCACTTTTTCAGTGATTAGTTTCAAAAGACGAATCTTGCAGAAATATTAGTCAGAGTGATAGACTTGCCCACAATGAGGACTGGCTAATTTGGAATAATGGCATTAAACCACAGTGACTGCCCCAGCTGGTCATTGGCTTGGTGCACAACAACAAGAAAAGTACAAGTATTGTATAAAAGTACAAGTATACAAGTACAAAATTTGGGACGACAGATGGCACAATGGGCTAAGTGTTCGGCTGGCAACCAGAAGGTGGCCGGTTCGAATCCCGCTTGGAGTGCATACTGTCGTTGTGTCCTTGGGCAAGACACTTCACCCACCTTTGCCTGTGTGTGAATGTGTGTGAGTGATTGGTGGTGGTCGGAGGGGCCGTAGGCGCAGATTGGCAGCCACGCTTCCGTCAGTCTGCCCCAGGGCAGCTGTGGCTACAGAAGTAGCTTACCACCACTGAGTGTGAATGAGGAGTGAATGAATAATGCGATGTAAAGCGCCTTGAGTATTAGAAAGGCGCTATATAAATCCCATCCATTATTATTGAATCCGACTATTTTTTCTTCAGCTCACGGACTTGCAAACCGTGTGGGGCTTCCTTTTACACATTGTAGCTAATCAACAATTAATTGATCCAGGAGAGATTAAAGTCTGAAGAAGGGTTTCGACCAGAAACGTCACCCAGTTACTATCTAAATGGCGTCAAGTTGGGAAAAGGGGAAGTACAATGGGATCTGGGGGTTCTTGTACATCAGTCTATGAAAGTAAGCATGCAGGTACAGCAGGCAGTGAAGAAAGCGAATGGCATGTTGGGCTTTATAACAAGAGGAATCGAATATAGGAGCAATGAGGTCCTTCTGCAGTTGTACAGAGGCCCTAGTGAGACCACACCTGGAGTATTGTGTGCAGTTTTGGTCCCCTAATTTGAGGAAGGACATTCTTGCTATTGAGGGAATGCAGCGTAGGTTTACAAGGTTAATTCCCGGGATGGCGGGATTGTCATATGCTGAGAGAATGGAGCAGCTGGGCTTGTACACTCTGGAGTTTAGAAGGATGAGAGGGGATCTCATTGAAACATATAAAATTATTAAGGGTTTGGACACGCTAGAGGCAGGAAACATGTTCCCGATGTTGGGGGAGTCCAGAACCAGGGGCCACAGTTTAAGAATAAGGAGCAAGCCATTTAGAACGGAGACGAGGAAACACTTTTTCTCACAGAGAGTGGTGAGTCTGTGGAATTCTCTGCCTCAGAGGGCGGTGGAGGCAGGTTCTCTGGATGCTTTCAAGAGAGAGCTAGATAGGGCTCTTAAAAATAGCGGAGTCAGGAGATATGGGGAGAAGGCAGGAACGGGGTACTGATTGGGGATGATCAGCCATGATCACATTGAATGGCGGTGCTGGCTCGAAGGGCCAAATGGCCTACTCCTGCACCTGTTGTCTATTGTCTATTCCTTCTCTCCAGCGATGCTGTCTGAGTCACTGAGCTACTCCAGCAATTTGTCTCTACCTGAGATTAAAGTGGGGACAGCTAGAGTGATGCAAACTACGGAAGAAGATTTTATAATCTGGTGCGCAGTTTCCCGTATCCAAGATAACGTTCTCTCTTCTGCAATAAAGTAATGAGCTCAGGGTCATGCACAGACTCATCAATTTAAGTGAGAGCAGTGGATCTAGTTCCAAAGCTCTAGCGGGAACGCAGGTAGCGGCTTGGTATCACGCGGTATTGGCCCACTGAATATAGAGTGATTGACAAATATTCCCCCCTAATCCCTCCTCCCCTTCTCCCTCCATCTACCCATCTCCTCCTCCCTCTCTCACTCTCTTCCTCCCTGTGCCCCTATCCTCCAGCCTCTCCCCATCTCCTCCAGCCTCTCCCCATCTCCTCCTCCCTCTCACCATCTCCTCCAGCCTCTCCCCATCTCCTCCTCCCTCTCTCACTCTCTTCCTCCCTGTGCCCCTCTCTTTCTCTCCTCTCTCCCCATCTCCTCCTCCCTCTCCCACTCTCTTCCTCCCTATGCCCCTCTCTTTCTCTCCGCCCCTTTCTTCCCCTCTCTCCCCCTCTTTCTCCGCCTCTCCCCCCCCCCTTCTCTCCCCCCCTCTCTCCCCCCCTCTCTCCCCCTCCTCTCCCCCCCCCTCTCTCCCCCCCTCTCCCCCCCTCTCTCTCTCCCTCCCCCTCCCCCTCCCCCTCCCCCCCCCCCCCCCCTCTCTCCCCCCCTCTCTCTCTCTCTCTCCCCTCTCTCTCTCCACCCCCCGCTCTCTCACTCCCCCCTCTCTCTCCCTCCTCACTCTCTCCCCCCTCTCTCTCCCCCCTCTTCCCTCTACCCCATCTCCTCTCCTCCCCCTCTCTCCCCGCCTTCCCCCTATATCAGCGGCTGTGCTGTCTGCATTCCAGATTTTATATCTGCATGTTATTGGTATTAATCAGCAGAGGTTCACCCTGCACATCTGACACAGCTCGCTTGCAGCCGAGATCTGTGGAGAAGATGTCTTTGAGTGTTCCTTTGTGAATTATGTCTGTGTCCAGTGCTGGTGAGCGAGCAGTGCCAAGCTATTTAGGGGCCAGGCAGGATGTCACTGTGTGTGAATCAATACTTATTCAATTTACTTTCCAGCTTGGCGCAGCACCCAACCTGCACTGGAACTGAGGTGCTGGGCTCGGATTGTGAATTACTGAAGCACATATATTGAGCCAAATATGTTTCCCAATTAAAATGTTTGTGGTCTTGTCCAGTACTGAGTTGGAAATTTGTTGTCTAGACACTGAATCTTCGCAGTGCTGCAGATGATGTTGGTCTAGAGTAAGTCAGGCAATGATTTCACCCGCTCTCCTCGAGTGCAGCATCCTGGCTCTGCAATACATTGCCAGAGATTTAGCGTGGACGTTGGAACTAACCCAGAATTAATGAATTGTGAAGAAGGCAAGATTACTCAAATGCAACTTTATTAAACATGAATCATGCTCTGTTCATCCACTTCATCTATATCACATGATTTAAAAAAACAAAAAAGATCTAGGTATCATGTTTGGTGCAATTATTTGAAGCATGCAAAGTATGAGTGTGGCTGTGCGTGTGTGGCTTGGCTGTCGACTTCAATGCTGAAATATTGGATTGAAGTATCAGCTCCAGAGGGGGTTTCCTTTTTGGAATCTCTGTAATTCACCGCCACTCGGAGCAGATCGATCATTCGCGGGCTTGGGAAAGGGTCCCAACGAGTCTAGCAAGCACTGGGGGGTGGATAGCACTCCTTAAGGTTAGGGGCCCATAAAACCAGGGCGAGGAAAACTTGGTCGTAGTTGGCAGACTGCAGCTGCTTAACGAGAGCCAAGCGCGCACCCTGCACCAGATTTGGTGTCCAATAGGTGAGGTATTGAATTACAAGTCTGGTTTACGTGCTAAGCGGTGAAGCATTTGACCTGTCGTTGCTGGGAGCGCTAATTGGAAAGGTGCGTTTCCGAAAATCGGCATCCACTGCCAGTGCGAAGAGGCCAAGCGCTGACACCCAGTGCCAAGCAGGTGTAAAGGAAATCCTTTTGAAGAGGTCAAACCTAGGTTGGTTGGAGGCCATGCCTGTGTGAAGATATCCAAATCCCTCCCTGAAGTGTTGGACGAGGAATCTCTTAAAGGCACTGGGCTCAGTGGCTAGTGTATAGATTGGCTGGGAATACTCAAGTCCATTCGAGATTTCATTGGGCAATTTAATTTGAATTCGAGAGCCCGCGTATTTGGAGTGGTACTCACCAAAACTAGTTGGCCCGAGAACGAGTTTAGATTTGCAGAATCAAATTTCCAAATACAGAATTTCACATGAGAAGCTACATCAACATCTTCTTGTTCGAACATTGTTAAAGTGTAGCACTCGTCATTGTATTCTGGAGTTATCATTTATAATGAGGGTTATCATGAATGATAAAACGGGGGAATGTTAATACTGGCCAAATTAAAGACACCATAAAATGGAGGAGCACTGCACTTGTCAGAATTGCTTAACCCTTGTCAGCTGAAATTTACAGGCTTTGGATGGCGCCAGTCAGTCTAGGCTCAGACTGGTACGCAGGATGGTGAGGGCTCCAGGTGTTCTCCTTGTTTCTCCTAAATTGATAAAATGTATAGTAGTTTTGCAAACAAACCCCGAATGCATCATATCGATTGGATCGCTGCAAGGGCATTATAAATAGTATAAATAATGTTGCAAGGCAGGCATCCTGTTGGTTGATGATTGGTCGAACTGTTGAGTCTTGGAAAAACCATTTGAATCTCGGGGCACATGTTTCAATGTTTATTCTTGTTTGCTTCCTCCTGGAACTTTCTTTTAAATACATTGTATTAGTCACTGTATTATTGGGTTAGGGAAATGTCTATCATATACTGTTATTATTAATATGTATAATTGGTTTATAAAGAGACCACCCCCATATGGTTTGGCCCCATATGTTTCGGGGACCTATAAAAGGTAGCTCCCACGAGGTCCTGTGTCGATCTTCTGGGAGAACGTTTGGGACTGCGTGACCTTTTGGAGTGTCTCTGCTTGCACGAGGCTAGGAGGGCTTGGCCAAGAATTAAATCCAATCCAACTTTATTTGTTAAGCACTTTAAAACAACCAATGTTGACCAAAGTGCTGTACAGAAGAATAAACAAGACATCATAAACAGACAACATAACAGAACATAACATAACAGCTCACATAAGGCGCAAAAATTACATATGAAATACAACAATGAATTAAAAGACATAAAACATGAATAAAAATAATAGCCACGCAATAAAAGCAATCAAAATAAGAAATTAAATCAAGTAAATAAAGTCGACATCTTACTGGGTATCAAAGGCCACGGAGAAGAGATGGGTTTTAAGAAGTGATTTAAAAACAGACAGAGAAGAGGCCTGTTTAATGTGGAGAGGCAGATCGTTCCATAATTTGGGTGCCGACACAGCTCGGCACCCAAGAAGGGCTCGACAAGGATCGAACCCGCGGTGGTGAGGTATAGTAGTGGGGAATTGTTATTGTGTTTTTCCAAAATAAAGTTTATATGCGCAAGTGCTTGACTCAGTATTTTATTGACTGAAACTAGACTGGGGGGGGGGAGCTTAGAACGAGCTATTTACACTAGGATCAGTCAGAATAAAAAGTACATACCTTAGAAAGGAGATGAGGATTTTTTATAGTCGGTGGGTGAATCTGTGGAATTCATTGCCACAGACTGCTGTGGTGGCCAAGTGAATTTTTAAGGCAGGAATAGATGGATTCTTGATTAGTGAGGGTGCTGAGGGTTATGGGGAGAACACAGGAGAATGGGGTTGAGAGGCAGAGATAGATCGGCCGTGATTGAATGGCAGTGTAGACTAGATGGGCTGAATGGCCTAAAGGGCCTGTCCCACTTACGCGATTCTTTCCGGCGACTGCCAGCACCCGTCATAGGCGCAGCAGGTCGCTGAAAATGTTCAACATGTTGAAAATTCAGCGGCGACCAGAAAAAGGTACGACTCTTTGGGCGACTATTCACGACCATACAGGCGTCACCCCGCGACATGTCGCCTGTATGGTCGTGAGTAGTCACCCAAAGAGTCGTACCCTTTTCTGGTCGCCGCTGGATTTTCAACATGTTGAACATTTTCGGCGACCTGCTGCAACTATGACGGGTGCCGGCAGTCACCGAATAAATCGCATAAGTGGGGCAGGCCTTAAATCTTGTCCTATAATTTATGAACCTGCAAAGTCATTTTAGTGCCGCAGTACATTGGACTGAAGCTGCTTTTGGTGCTCAGAGTTTACGGAGCCACCGCCTGCAACTTCACTCAGGCTGTTGACTGGGACATGGCAATCCTGACATTTTAAGTACTGCTGCTTTCCCCTCCTCTCCACCACATCCACGTCCAGGCTGCAATGTGAGCGTTGAATTTCATGCTTGAAAACTGATACGCCAGTGAGATGCAGTAATCTGGTAACGTTCCTGGAAAACTGAGCCTGCTTTCAGTTCAGGGAATTTTGGATTTGATCGGTGCCCTTTCTGGAATATGGCCACCCTATACTGTACCTTTCTTTCCAGTTTGGCTAACTTTAGACTTGTAAATAGACACCACCTCAGAATCAGTTGCTCACTTTGGAAGCATGACGTGCCTCCCAGTCAGCCTCGCTTCCAAAGTGTTGCAGACAACAACAGCCTTCAGTGTTTTCATGCAAGATTCAACATCGTGCTCTGTTGTTGTATTTTGGGGCAGGTGAGCAAAATCCTGTTCAGAGGTAAATGGGAATGCTGTGGAAAACTGTAAACACCCAAGTTCAAGCAGGGTCGATACAAAAGAGTGCAACACAGGAACAGGCTCTTCACCCCACGATGTCTGTGCCGAATATGTCAGGATAAACTAATCTTATCTGCCTGCAGATGATCCATATTCCTGCATTTGCTGCATATCCTTGCACCTTTCCAAAAGCCTCTTAAGCTGCCTCCAGCACTCTGTATCTGCCTCTGTATCTGCCTCCGTACCTGCCTCTGTATCTGCCTCTGTATCTGCCTCTGTATCTGCCTCTGTATCTGCCTCTGTATCTGCCTCCGTATCTGCCTCTGTATCTGCCTCCAGCATTTTCCAGGCTCTCGCCTCCCTCTGTGTAGTAAAAAAAAAACTGGACTTGCACATGAAAGGTTCTGACAATAATCTAGTTTAGTTTAGAGATACAGTGTGGAAACAGGCCCATCGGCCCACCAAGTCCATGCCGACTAGCAATCACCCAGACGTTAGTTCTATCCTACACTCTAGGGACAATTTACAGAAGCCAATTAACCTACAAACCTGCACGTCTTTGGAATGTGGGAGGACAACAGGAGCAACTGGGGGAAAACCCACAGCGAGAACGTACAAACTCCATACAGACAGCACCCATTGGCAGTATCAAACCCGGGTCTCTGGCGCTGTAAGGCAGCAACACTACTGCTGCACCACCGTGGAATATAATAATGTTTTATCATTATTACTGTCTTTCTCCTGCCCCTTTTATCTCAAACTATAGGATGAGTCACACGGCACAGAAACGGGCCCTTAGGCACATCTTGTCCATGCTGACCAAGATCGAAGCTAGTCCCATATTCCCTCATTTGACCCATATCTCTCTAAACCCTATGTAGGAAGGAACTGCAGATGCTGGTTTATGCCAAAAAAAAGACACAAAATGCTGGAGAAACTCAGCAGGTCAGGCAGCGTCTCCGCGAAAAAAGGATGGCAGATGTTTTATATGTGAAGAAGGGTTCTGACCCGAAATGTCACCCGGCCTTTTTATCCGGAGATGCTGCCTGACCCGCTGAGTTACTCCAGCATTTTGTGTCTCTCCCTCTAAATCTTTACCGTCCATGTACTTTATAGGCAAGAATTCAGAAATGTATAGAACATTCAAGTCAATCTGTTGTAGTGAGCAGTTAGTTAACTACCGTTACCTTAAATGGGCTGCTGAGGCTAAGTGGCTCATTGAATTCAGTGCAAGGGTGGATTTGACAGCATGATTCTTGCCATTTAGTTTCAAACCGAGCGCTCGATTCGAGTTGCCACCACCGAGCTCTCTGCAGCGCCATCAATCAGAGGCTAATGAAGCAGGGCTAGGCAGCAAGTCGCCAGTGTGTCCTGGTGTTATGCAGTTCATTGGGCTGACCTGAGCTAATGTGAAGCAGTAGACACCAGCAACTCGGGATGATTATAAAACATGAAATTTCCCCTCCAGGGATATGCACCGACAAACACTCCTGAATAATAATTCCGTGGCGCGTGCAGCAGCCACATCAGTGCAGGAAATTCAGTTTCCATGGCAATAACTTGTTGCAGTGACAGGAGGCGGTGCAAACCTGAGTTTGTGAATTTATTTTTCCATTGCAGCACTTCCACTCGAATAACCTAATCATTCTCAATCTGCCTTAACGTCTTGATGTTTAATTGCACAGAGCACTTACAGTGCACCAGCCGCCCAGTTTCTGTCTTTAGGCCTTCCCGCAGAGAGGCTGTCATATCATTTTTCATTTACGCGAAATGGGGAGAATATTTCAGAAGCTTCACAGTGTTAGCCAGATGTAGGTTGGTGTGCATTGCCGAAGAGACGAAGGATCCCTCAAAATTGCACATGAATGCAGCTTATATTTGCCGTATGACGTGCCCCTTGGATCAGCGCCAACCCTGCTTTCATTCACATGTTGCATTAGTTTAGTTCTCTGATGCAATCGCCTGTAATCGGGAGCACCCCTGGTGTGATAGATAGGAGAAGGAAAAAGCATTTTTTTATCCATATCTCACAATAAAATGCGATAGGTATAATCTTTCATTGTGTCATTGAAATTGTTTTAATGCTTGGTTTCCTTGTGTTCAATCGAACTTGCTCAGGTGTAAGAGGATGGTGTGTTCAGCCTAGACTTTCATTCTTTGCAGAATTTAACAAAGACTGCACAATTTTCGGTGGTCTCTCATCCCGATGCAGGCGAGGTCTCTGTTTGTAAGAGATCGAGGGGGAAGGGATCCTCCGGAGGCTATTATTGGGATATGCGCTTATGCCATGGTGGTGACAGGTAGATGTGGTCACCATCCTGACCAGCTTTCTTTTTGCTCCCGTTTCTCTCTTGTGATGTGAGTCACCGCTTCATAGATAGAAACATGGGTGCAGGAGTAGGCCATTCTGCCCTTCGAGCCATGATCATGGATGATCATCCAAAATCAGTACCCCATTCTGGCTTTTTCCTCATATCCCTTGGTTCCCTTAGCTTTAAGAGCTAAATATAACTCTTTCTTGAAAACATCCAATGAATTGGCTCTACTGCCTTCTGTGGCAGATAATTCCACAGATTTACAACTCTCTGGGTGAAAATGTTTTTCCTCATCTCAGTCCCAAATGGCCGACCCCTTATTCTTAAACTATGTCCCCTGGTTCTGGACTCCCCCCCAACATCGGGAACATTTTTCCTGCATCTACCCTGTCCAATGCTCTAAGAATTTTATATCAGATATCCTCTCATCCTTCTAAATTCCAGCAAATACAAACTCAGTCGACTCATTCTTTCATCATATGTCAGTTCCGCCATCCCGGGAATTAACATGGTGAACCTACGCTGCACTCCCTCAATAGTAATAATGAGGTGATCAAAATTGCACACAATACTCCACGTGCGGTCTCACCAGGGACCTGTACAACTGTAGTAGGACCTCCTTCCTCCTAAACTCAAATCCTCTCGCTGTGAAGACCCAACATACCATTTGCTCTCTTCACTGCCTGCTGTACCTGCATGATTTTCAGTGACTGATGTACAAGGACACTCGGGTCTCGTTTTCTCCCCTTTTCCTAATCTGACACCATTCAGATAATAATCTGCCTTTCTGTTTTTGCCACCAGAGTGGATCTCATATCCACATTATACTGCATCTGCCATGCTTCTGCCCACTTACCCAACCTATCCAAGTCATCCTGCAGCCTCCTAGCATCCTCATCGCAGCTCACAGTGCCATCCAGCTTTGTGTCATCCGCAAACGCAGAGATGTTACATTTAATTCCCTCGTCTAAATCGTTAATATATATTGTAAATAACTGGGATCCCAGCACCGAGCCTTGCGGCACCCCACTCGTCACTGCCATGTCAATTCCCTACCCCCAATACCATGTGCTCCAATTTTGCACACTAATCTCTTGTGTGGGACCTTGTCAAAGGCTTTTTGAAAGTCCAGATACACCACATCCATTGGCTCCACCTTATCCATTCTACTTGTTACAACCTCAAAAAATGTCCAGAAGATTAGACAAGCATGATTTCCCCTTCATTAATCCAGGCTGACTTTGACTGATCCCGTCACTGCTTTCCAAATGTGCATCTATAACATCTTTAGTAATTGCCTCCTGCATCTTCCCCACTACCAATGTAAGGCTCACTTGTTTATAATTCCCCGTTTTCTCTCTCCCTCCTTTCTTAAAAAGTGGTTACATTGGCTACCCTCCAGTTCACAGGAACTGATCCAGAGTCGAGAGAACATTGGAAAATGATCACCAATGCATCCACAATTTCTTTTTTTAAATTTTTTAATTTAATTTTATTAAATTTATTTATTAGAAGTAAGTACAATATCATCGAATACAAAGACATTTATCACATCCACGATTTCTAAGGCCACCTCCTTGAGTTCTCTGGGATGCAGACCATCAGGCTGTGGTGATTTATCTGCCTTTAGTCCCAACAGTTTACCTAACACCATTTTCTGACTAATGTGGATTCCATTCAGTTCCTCCCTCCCACTAGATCCTTGGTCCCCTAGTATTTCTGGGAGATTGTTTGTATCTTGCTTAGTGAAGACAGAACCAAAGTACTCTGTTCTGTTCTGCCATTTCCTTGTTTCCCATAATAAATTCACCTGTCTCTGACTGTAAGGGACCTACATTTGTCTTCATTAATCTTTTCCTTTTTACATACCTAAATAAACTTTTACAGTCAGTTTTTATATTCCCCGCAAGCTTTCTTTCATGCTCTTCCCCCCCTCATAATTAACCCCTTTGTCTTTCCTTCACTATCCTTGACTTTCCTCGTCAGCCACTGTTGAGCCGCCTTCCCAGTTTTATTTTTTCACCAGGCAGGGATGAACAATTTCTGGAATTCATCCATGCAGTCTTTAAATCTTTGCCATTGCATCTCCATTGTCCGCCCTTGAAGCATAATTTGCCAGTCTATCCTAGCCAATTTCCGTCTTATACCTTCAAAGTCTCCTTTATTCAAGCTCAGGACCCTAGTCTCTGAATTAACTGTCCTAATGCAGAATTCAACCATATTATGATCACTGTTGCCCAAGGGGCCTTGCACAAGATCGCTAACTAATTCTTCCTCATTACACAATACCCAGTCTAGGATGGCCTGCCCTCTAGTTGGTTCCTCTACATATTGATTTAAAAACCCACCCGTATACATTCCAGGAAATCTTCCTCCTCAGCACTGTTACCAATTTGGTTGGCCCAATCTACATGTAGATTAAAGTCACCCATGATAGCCGCTGTACCTTTGTCACACACATCCCTAATTTCCTGCTTGATGCTATCCCCAACCTCCCTACTGCTGTTTAGTGGTCTGTATACAACTCCAACAAGCGGTTTCTGCCCTTGGCTATTTCGCAATTCTACCCATACCGATTCTACAGCATCCAAGCTAATGTCTCCTTGTTATCACATTCTGATTTTGATACTCCATAGTGAAGAAGGCAGCATTGCTTGAACCATCTCTTTCCAAGGTAGCCTCAAGGTTTGGATCAAGAACCTTGCTGTCTCACTTCCACATATCATTGAAATGGCGGCAATCTACTCTTTATATGTTAAATGGTCAGCTCGACATAGACTACAAGACCTACACCAAACCCAAACCAATTAGGAGCAGACGAGGGCATTCGATCCAATTTGTGATCCCAGCTACAAAGACAGATGTGTACAGCAATTTGTTCTTCCCACGCACAATTAAAGCATGGAATAATCTCCACCCAACTATAGTTACCCAACCAGATGCAACTAAATTTAAAGTAGCTCTTTCTTCCCAATAACCCTTTCTGGCTTAATCCCTCCCTCCACCACCTCCAGTTTAAATTCCATTTGGAATATTTTGGAGGACCAAGAAACCAAGAACCAAGAATCCCACCACGTACAACTTGGCAATGAAAGATGCTGTTGGGTTGTTCCATTCCCTGCAGTGGCCTTAACACTGACCAATGGCATGTTGGTTGGCTTTGTTAAAGACCTCTGCGTTGGTGATTTGATTATACCACTTGATACCAAGAGGGTGGAAGCTGTCCATTTGACTTTCTCGCTACAAGTGTGTTCACCGTATCTCAAGATGAGAGGCAAAGTTACTAAGGGCAGAGCGTTTGTACACAAACCCAAAGCAAGCGTTGTCTGCGGAGGGCGCTCAGCATCGCCAAGGACTGCTCTCACCCCAACCATGGACTGTTTACCCTCCTACCATCCGGGAGGCGCTACAGGTCTCTCCGTTGCCGAACCAGCAGGTCCAGGAACAGCTTCTTCCCGGCGGCTGTCACTCTACTCAACAACGTACCTCGGTGACTGCCAATCACCCCCCCACCCCCCGGACACTTATTATCACTTATTATTATTTATTCAAATCATTTGCTATGTCGCTCTTCCAGGGAGATGCTAAATGCATTTCGTTGTCTCTGTACTGTACACTGACAATGACAATTAAAATTGAATCTGAATCTGAATCTGTATCTGAAACAGCTTTGCTTTAGTGATGAGCTTTCACGGATGCAAGGGATCAGTGTACATTCATTGGCTGGGGAAGTACCGGACTGGTGAAGAGCATTTCTAAAGATCACGGTGGCCTTGTCACTGGTATTTAGGGCAAGAAAGGGAGAAGGTGATTCAAGACAATCTGTTCATGCAGTGAGAAGTGCATTCGCAGCAGAAAAGAACCTAAAAATGGGTACGATTCTCTCCTTTATCTTTGCCTTTAGGCCTAAGAGATTGTAGGGTTTACTACTCTTGTACACAATTGAGTGTCTTGCCGCAGAACCACGGATAGCAGTTGGTGTGCAGAAGAAGATTGCAAAAGAGTGTGCGTGTAAGAAGGCGACTGCTTCACTGCAACCTTCACTTTAAACCCTTTTGGGGGGGTGGAGGGGGAGAAGGTGGAGAATTGGTGAAGGGTGTTGGTCCATCAAACCGAACAGCCTGCGTGGAGCATACCTTTAGTGCCAGGTCTTCAGACAGCACCCAACCCAGTGTGCTTTGGTAACTTATCAACTAACTTGTACATGCCACGCTCCTGTTATGTCTACATTCACCACAGCAAGGTTGAGATCAGGCTCGGATTAGTCATTTTGGGTTGGTGTTGGGTTCTGATATGGATTAGCCATGGTGGGGTCAGGTGTGGATTGGCCGCGGTGGGATTGGGGACAGGTTTGGATTGGCTGCGTTGGAATTCGGGTCGGGATTGGCCGTGGTGGGGCTGGGGTCGGGGTTGGATTAGACAATAGACAATGGATGCAGGAGTTGGCCATTTGGCCCTTCGAGCCAGCACCGCCATACAATGTGTTCATGGCTGATCATCCCCAATCAGTACCCCGTTCCTGCCTTCTCCCCATATCCCCCGACACCGCTATTTTCAAGAGCCCTATCCAGCCCTGTCTTGAAAGCATCCAGAGAACCTGCCCCCACCGCCCTCTGAGGCAGAGAATTCCACAGACTCACCACTCTCTGTGAGAAAAAGTGTTTCCTCGTCTCCGTTCTAAATGGCTTACTCCTTATTCTTAAACTGTGGCCCCTGGTTCTGGACTCCCCCAACATCAGGAACATGTTTCCTGCCTCTAGCGTGTCCAAGCCCTTAACAATCTTATATGTTTCAATGAGATACCCTCTCATCCTTCTAAACTCCAGAGTATACAAGCCCAGCTGCTCCATTCTCTCAGCATTTGACAGTCCCGCCATCCCGGGAATTAACCTTGTAAACCTACGCTGCACTCCCTCAATAGCAAGAATGTCCTTCCTCAAATTAGGGGACCAAAACTGCACACAATACTCCAGGTGTGGTCTCACTAGGGCCCTGTACACCTGCAGAAGGACCTCATTGCTCCTATATTCGATTCCTCTTGTTATAAAGGCCAACATGCCATTCGCTTTCTTCACTGCCTGCTGTACCTGCATGCTTACTTTCATAGACTGATGTACAAGGACTCCCAGATCCCGTTGTACTTCCCCTTTTCCCAACTTGACGCCATTTAGATAGTA
The DNA here is from genome assembly GCF_010909765.2 of Amblyraja radiata. NCBI lineage: Eukaryota > Metazoa > Chordata > Chondrichthyes > Rajiformes > Rajidae > Amblyraja > Amblyraja radiata. Next base: position 14,300,965 of record NC_045959.1, on the reverse strand, counting down.
AATTGGCTAATGTGGGATTGAGGTCGGGGTTGGATTGGCCGTGGTAGGATTGGGTTTGAGTTTGATTTGGCCGTGGTGAGTTGGGTTTCTGTTTCATGCTCAAGCAGGCCTCCAGCCTATCTTGCTGGTTAACATTGGGGAAGAAGCATGGAGAGACATCCATACTTTCCAAAGACATTGAGGAGGCCTGTTTTACTGCCGTGTCAAAGGGTTCCTGGCACTTTATTCCATTTGGATACGGAGTGTATGTCCATTTTTGAACTTGGAATCTACAACATCATTGCAGATGAGCGTGGTCAATCTTGCCTATGACTGTGGGAGATGCCCTCTAATGGGTGATGCCCGCACTCTCTCTGGCACAGTGCCCGTGCCATCGTGCTTAGTCCATCTGTCACCCGAGTTACCAATGAATGAATGTGCGGCGCTGAATTCACCTTCCACACCCGAGAACCACATGCCTTCCCTCTCTGGTACTTTGTTCGCAAGAGAGCTTCTTAAATTGTAGAGAGTATAATACATTGGCCTTGGAGTTTGCACTTTCTGACTGTGACCGCGTGGGTTTCCTCTAGTTGCTCTGGTTTCTTCCCACATCCTAAAGACTTGCGGGTATGCAGGCCAACTGGCCTCTGTAAAAATTGCTCTTAATGTGTAAGGAGTGGATGCAAAAGTGGGATAACATAGAACTAGTGTGAACAGATGATTGCTAGTCAATGTGGACTCGGTGGACTATAGAGCCTGTTCATATGCTGCATGTCTGGACTAAATGAAACAACTGGAAGCAGAATCAGTCAGCCGAATCGGACAGGCACTTGAGAGAGAATCTGCTGAACAATGAGGATGATTGCTGTGATTGTGGCTGGCAATGTCTCAATGGGTTGAATGGCCTCCTATGTTGTAACAGTTGTAGCATTCCATGAATGCAGAATGGCCACTGAGCCTTAGTCAAGTCCAGTCACATTTATTTATATAGCACATTTAAAAAACAACTCGTTAAAAAAGTGCTTTACATTTGTTATAAGAATAGTCTAAACAAACAAACTACATACATATATACATATAGCCCTCGCTCAGTGGACATCAGGAAAGGCTTGGGAATATAGATACGTTTTTAGTCTTGACTTAAAGGATGCGATGGAGGGGGCAGTTCTGATGGGAAGGGGGATGCTGTTCCACAGTCTAGGAGCTGCAACCGCAAAGGCGCAGTCGCCCCTAAGCTTATGCCTAGACCACGGGATGTTCAGCAGCCCCAAGTCGGCCGATCTGAGGGACCTGGAGGTGGTGTGGTGGGTGAGAAGACTTTTAATGTAGGAGGGGGCAACCCCATTGAGGGCTTTGTAGACATAAAGGAGGATCTTGAAATTTATACGGAACCGCACAGGGAGCCAGTGGAGAGAGGCCAGGATCGTGGTGATGTGGTCCCTTTTTCGGGTGCCCGTCAGGAGTCTCGCTGCAGCGTTTTGGACCAGTTGCAGGCGGGACAGGGAAGATTGGCTGATGCCAGTGTAAAGAGAGTTGCAGTAATCTAGGCGGGAGGAGATACTGTTTGAGAGGGGAAGCCCAGAGCTTGGGAGCACAGTTTTGGATGTGAATGGACATCATGCATAGGAAATAGGAATACCATGTTCTTGTGAACTGTGTTTTCCAAGAGGTTCTGGAAAGGGCTGCAGTGTTGATTGCCAACGTTTGTTTGTATGCTCCAAGGGTGTTTGATAGAGACCTGCCGTTTGACGATCATTGAATGGTGAAAGATGTATGTTGGGTTTACCCAAAACTCTTTGGTCTTCCAGAGTGGACAGTCATCCACAACCGGATGCTGCGAACTGGCACATTTCAAGATACGTGCTGAAGGATGCTCTGAAGCTCTGTGCAGCCACTGTCATAGTTTAGGGCAAAGAAAGACAGGAGTGTGGAGTTCTCCCAGGACTGTACACAGGGAAACACCTTGTAATAACCTCTCAGACACTTTCTGGGGCTGCAAAATTGTTGACATGATCCCTGACATTGAACCGAGAATTCCCTGCATTAAGTCTGAGCTATTGGCCATGGGCAACAGTGTCCCCATGTTAACGAATCCAACCCACAGGCTGCTTTGACTCCTCACTGGTGGCAGGTCATCTTCAATTGTCAGGGACTCTTAAGAAAATAAAGAAATATTGTAAGCAAGTATTGCTGAGCAAAGTGAATTGTTTAACTATATTTTATGTATTTATATATTTATAAATTATGTATTTTATATATTTATAAATTATGTATTTATATATTTACATGTTTTATGAATAAAGTGCATTTGGGGAATAATAATGTTCATTGAAGCACAAATTGCACGCAAGCCCCAATGAACTAGATTAGGAATAACCAATGTGACCAGTTACCATAAACCTTTGATAAAGAATTTTTCTCTTCCTAGGAAGGATTTTTTTTTGCTCTTGAACTGTCAACTGTTTCTCTTTCCACAGATGCTATCTGATCTTGCTGAGTATTTAAAGCTTTTCTATTGCTGATGTTTTCAAAGTTGATGTAGGTTTTCTCTGAGTTTGTGCTGTCAACTGTAATCTAGGCTTTCACTGAAGTGTAGCTTTATTCAGCAGGTAGCTTTAACTATTTAGGAATTTAAATTAGATTGTCAAAAATACTTGCCCGTGTTAATTCATGGCTACAATTTGTAGGATGGTACTTTTAACATGGAAGTGATCGGTTGAGATTAGCTGTAATAGTTTCTAGACACATTATTTCCCATTAACCCTAAAAGTGTGTAATGTCTTTGATATCGTTCACTTCTGCTTTCTGCTTATGTTCTGGTTGCCCTAGCAACCAAAGCTAATTGTATTGAAGCAATTTAGATTGGAACATTGCCTAGTGAACATTAGCTGAAGGTCTGGAGAGCAAGATTTCATTGATCTCCATGCTTGTCCGTTAACCCAAAACAGTCATGCATAGAGGAAACATCATCTTCTCCTTTACCCCCCACCCCCCACCCATCCCATCTTTATATTGTAGAAGCAGTTTCTGAATTGTCTCCTTAGCACCAGTTATCCTCTAGGTGCAGTACATGTGCATAGAAACATATAAAATAGGTGCAGGAGTAGGCCATTCGGCCCTTCGAGCCTGCACCGCCATTCAATATGATCATGGCTGATCATCCAACTCAGTATCCTGTACCTGCCTTCTCTCCATACCCCCTGATCCCTTTAGCCTCAAGGGCCACATCTAACTCCCTCTTAAATATAGCCGATGAACTGGCCTCAACTACCTTCTGTGGCAGAGAATTCCATATTAGTATTAAACCAAAGATAGACACAAAACACAGAGACACAAAATGCTGGAGTAACTCAGCGGGACAGGCGGCATCTCTGGAGTGAAGGAATGGGTGACGTTTCATGTCGAGACCTTTCTTCAGACAGGTCACCTATTCCTTCTCTCCAGAGATGCTGCCTGTCCTGCCGAGTTACTCCAGCATCTGTAGTTCCTTCCAGCATATTAGTAGTAAACCAGTTATTTTCAGCCTCCGTCCAGGTGACAGACCGTAATATGTTTAGCCACCTTGTGATGATACACCAAAGGCATATTTGGAATTGGCTCGGATTTTTTCCAAAAGGCTCCTCAAACTGCGAGGAGTGAATGAGTAGTTATAAAATGTGTACTAAATGATAATTACGAATCTGAGAATTTAAAAATATATTACTGTTGTATAGAATTTTGCCTATCGCAATGGGTTATTGCATCCCCCATTACCTTGTTGATTGTACATTCCCTGGCCGATTAGTACATTAATGAGAACGATATTCCACCGAAGCACAACAAAATAAAAGAAGAATAGAAACATAGAAAATAGGTGCAGGAGTAGGCCATTCGTCCCTTCGAGCCTGCACCGCCATTCAATATGATCATGGCTGATCATCCAACTCAGTATCCTGTACCTGCCTTCTCTCCATACCCCCTGATCTCTTTAGCCACAAGGGTCACATCTAACTCCCTCTTAAATATAGCCAATGAACTGGCCTCTGTGGCAGAGAGTTCCAGAGATTCACCACTCTCTGTGTGAAAAATCTCGGTCCTAAAAGATTTCCCCCTTATCCTTAATCTGTGACCCCTTTCTTATTTTAAGCCATAAATTTGCCATTTAGTTTCCTAATTCATTTCCTCCCACCACCCCACCCCCATTCTTCATAGCCTTTGTCAAAATGTAAATGAACTGACCTGCTGGTTTGCACTTGCCATCTTTCTGGCTCTTTCCCTGAGGATGCTCATTACAAGGTAGTTTTACTCACTGATAAGTATGGAGTCTAATGCAGAATAGTACTGTACAAACCCAGAGGTTACTTTGCTTGAGTTAGCTAAAGTCCTCCTCTTGCACCGCGTGTAAAGCTATAAAACTTTGGAATAATTTTCCCCCCTGTCTGTGGCTCATTTTCTTTCCTTTCTATTTCTCAGCTGAAGGTGTTTGCCCTCCTTGTGACGACACTCCATGTAGGCCTGAACGTTCCCACCCTCTCATCACGTGGACACCAGCACACGAGCTTTCACGGTGAGTGTTGTTTTCCATATGTATCTGGTTTGGGGTCAATAAACTGGAAACATACAGTGGCCTCCATAATGTTTGGCACAAAGACCCATCATTTATTTATTTGCCTCTGTACTCCACAATTTGAGATTTGTAATGGAAAAAATATCACATGTGGTTAAAGTGCACATTGTCAGATTTTATTAAAGAAGATTTTTATAGATTTTGGTTTCACCATGTAGAAATTACAGGTGTGTTTATACATCGTCGTCCACATTTCAGGGCACCCTAATGTTTGGGACACATGACTTCACAAGTGTTTGTAATTGCGCAGGTGTGTTTAAATGCCTCCTTAATGCCGGTATAAGAGAGGTCTCAGCACCTAGTTTTTCCTCCAGTCTTTCCATCACCTTTGGAAACTTTTATTGCTGTTTATCAACATGAGGACCAAAGTTGTGTCAATGAAAGTCAAAGAAGCCATTATGAGACTGAGAAACAAGAATAAAACTGTTAGAGACATCAGCCAATACTTAGGCTTACCAAAATCAACTGTTTGGAACATCATTAAGAAGAAAGAGAGCACTGGTGAGCTTACTAATCGCCAAGGGACTGGCGGGCCAAGGAAGACCTCCACAGCTGATGACAGAAGAAACCTCTCTATAATAAAGTAAAATCCCCAAATACCTGTCCGACAGATCAGAAACACTCTTCAGGAGTTAGGTGTGGATTTGTCAATGACCACTGTCCGCAGAAGACTTCATGAATAGAAATACAGAGGCTATACTGCAAGATGCAAACCACTGATTAGCGGCAAAAATAGGATGGCCGGATTACAGTTTGCCAAGAAGTACTTAAAAGAGCAACTGCAGTTCTGGAAAAAAGTCTTGTGGACAGATGAGACGAAGATTGATGGCAAGAGCAAAGTATGGAGGAGAGAAGGAATTGCCCAAGATCCAAAGCATACCATCTCATCTGTGAAACACGGTGGTGGGGGTGTTATGGCCTGGGCATGTATGACTGCTGAAGGTACTGGCTCACTTATCTTCACTAATTATTCAACTGCTGAGGTAGTAGCATAATGAATTCTGAACTGTGTAGACACATCCTATCTGCTCAAGTTCAAACAATTGCCTCAAAACTCATTGGCCTGCGGTTCATTCTACAGCAAGACAATGATCCCAAACATACTGCTAAAGCAACAAAGGAGTTTTTCAAAGCTAAAAAATTGTTAATTCGCGTGTGGCCAAGTCAATCACCCGATCTGAACCCAATTGAGCATGCCTTTTATATGCTGAAGAGAAAACTGAAGGGGACTAGCCCCCAAAACAAGCATAAGCTAAAGATGGCTACAATACAGGCCTGGCAGAGCATCACCAGAGAAGACACCCAGCAACTGGTGATGTCCATGAATCGCAGACTTCAAGCAGTCATTGCATGCAAAGGATATGTAACAAAATATTAAACATTGACTACTTTCATTTACATGACGTTGCTGTGTCCCAAACATTATGGTGCCCTGAAATGGGCATAAACACTGCTATAATTTCTACATGGTGAAACCAAAATGTATAAAAATGGCCTTTATTAAAATCTGACAACGTGCACTTAAACCACATGTGATTTTTCTAATGTAATTTTCAAATTGCGGAATACAGAGGTAAATAATTAAATGGTGGGTCTTTGTCCCAAACATTATGGTGGGCACTGTAGTAAAGGTAGCTCCATTATAATGGTGTTTCAAAAATGGAAAAAATGTATTATGGCAGTACAGTTGCACAGCAGCATAGTTGCTGCCTTACAGCGCCAGAGACCTGTGTTTGATCCTGTCTATGGGTGCTGTCTGTATGGAGTTTATATGTTCTCCCTGTGTGACCACGTGGGTTTTCTCCAGGTGCTCCTGTTAGCTCCCACACTCCAAAGATGTACAGGTTTACAGGTTAGTTGGCTTTGGTAAAATTGTAAATTGTTGCGAGTCTGCAGGATATTGGTAGTTTACCCGGTGATCGCTGGTCGGTGCGGACTCGATGGGCTGGCAGAAGGGCATGTTTTTGTGCTGTATCTCTAAAGTCTAAGTGGGTTATAATGACTATGTCTGCTAAATTAGGGAGCACTCTTTGTATTAGGTGGGCCGAAATGATTATAACCCAATTTGGATTGGGAACTAGATAACCATGTAAAATTACTGTGTAAATTAGAAAAGGCTGTCTTGGGGAAAAAAAACCCCATCAGTGTTGGAAGAAAATCCTCTTTACATGTAACCTGGCACAGTAAATGGACATCACCCTCTCTTAAGAATGTGGCTGCTAGTGACCGCTGGTGGCTATTATAGTTAAATAAACAGTAACTTCTATTGATAAATGTGCACTTATACTCTATTTTACAATTTAAAACATAAAACCTTTAGTATTTTTTATTTAAAACCCCCCCATTATTTTTGAAAATCCTGCAGGATAAAATACTTTGTTATAGTGATTTTTAAATTCTCTAGCCCCCAACACCTCTAAGCCCTCCATTTCCCATTCACACAATTATTTTTGCAACACATATTATCTGAGGAACTCAACGGTCACATTGTTTCACGACAACCTATACACATTAAGGATGATTGGAAAAGACATAGACTGGTGAGATGGGCAGGTATGTGGCGGATGTTGGTCCCAAGTGCGAGGAGATGCGAGTGTAATTAAATGGTTCAAGTGTCGAGATGTTGTAAGGCCAGAAAAAACGAAGCATTGCATGTCGATAAACCTTCGGCTAAGCATGTCAAGAAAAGAAAGCAATTACAGTTACAGTATGCTTTTTATTGGGTGTGAATTTGTGCAGGATTAAAATCATACACACTAGGGGCAATTTACAGAAGCCAATTAACCTACACACCTCCACTTCTTTGGATGGTGGGAAAAAACCGGAGCACCCAGAGAAGACACACGCAGTCACAGGAAGCCGGAGCACCCAGAGAAGACACACGCAGTCACAGGAAGACATTTCCAAAGCTCCTCACAGCCAGCACCCGTAGTTTGAATTGAGTTAATTGTCACGTGTACCGAAGTACAGTCAGGATTGAATCCGGGTCTCTGGCACTGTGAGGCAGCAACTCTATAGCTGCGCCACTGTGCCACCCCACTTGCCAAGACTTCACACAGAGAACTTGATGATGTGATGGATGATGTGTTCAGCATCTGCACCATTGCAGTGAGCGGACACTTTGTGCTTTTCGTTGATGCCAGTGACCAATGGCATACCAAAACACTAGTTCCAGGTTATTCCACTTTTGCATCGTACACACTAAGGGCAATTAACAAAATCCAATTAATTAACCTACAAACCTGTACAGACACTAAGTGCTGGAGCAACTCAGCAGGTCATGCAGCATCTCTGGAGAAAAGAAATAGGTGACTTTTCGTCTGCTATTCCTTTTCTCCACAGATGATGCCTGACCCACTGAGTTGCTCCAGCATTTTGTGTCCATCCTTGGTGTAAAACAGCATCTGCAGCTCCTTCCCTTACAACCTACAAACCTGCACGTCTTTGGGAGGTGGGAGGAAACCAGAGCACCTTGGGGGCGCGGGGGAAGAGGAACCATGAGATAACGGGGAGAATATACAAACTCCACGTGGATAGTGGCGAATGTCAGGGTTGAACATGAAGCTCTGGTGCTGTGAGTCTGCAGCTCTGCTGCCCCGCACTTCCCTCTGGAACGTCGGCTTCTGGACTTTAGTGCTCACGCCTCTGGAATGGGACTTGAGCACACACTCTTCTGACTCAGAGATGCAAGTGTTACCAACTAAGGCACGGCTGCTTTAAATTAAATGAACTTTTTTACAAGACGTTCCATTGGAAATTCTCGTAATTTCCACTATCTGGAAAAGCAGGTCCAGACTAATAGTTTCGAATTAAAAAGGAATTTTACTCTGAACTTAGCTACAAAAACGGAATCTAACTTGCAGAATAGAAAGAAACTTGCCATTTATTTCCTTGGGACATCCAACGCGTTTCACCTCTAGTGAGGTGTCTTTGAAGTGTGGTTGCTGCTGGAGGACAGGAAATAATGCCAGTTGCTGCTTTAAGTGCTGCTTTCTTCAGTGGAGACAATCTATTAAATTGAGATGTATAAAGAGTGCTGAGTATCCTTGTACAGCGATCGACAGAAAGTTAAAGTTTAGGTACTGCAACAGCGGGGAAGTTAAGACAACATCTTGGCCAAGGGCAATGGAAGGAAAGAGTAAGGAATCCTTGCTGCCAACTCCTCGGGACGCTGGCGAGACCGTACCTGCAGGACCGTGCACAGCTTTGGCCCTGTCTCAGAAGCACTGCAAACCAAGTTTTACCAGGTTGAGTTTTGGAAGGAGTGGGCTCCCTTTCTGGAAAGAATGAGCTTTTCCATTCGAGTCGATTTCATTGAACAAAAATGTACCACCTCCTCAGACTGTCCCAGCCCCCATCTTCCCTCCCTTAAAAAAACAACATTTCCCTGTTCTCTACATTATCTCACGATGTAGCAGGTTGCCTTTCTGCCCATCATGTCTCTGCTGTCCCTCAGAGCCATTAGATCACCCACACCAGAGGCCCCGCCCCACCCACCTACATACTAGGGCCAATAAACAAGAATAGTTGACCTACCGACCTGCACGTCTTTGGGAAGTGAAAGGAAACTGGAGTGTCCACATGTGCACACCGAGACAGACAGGCAGCATGTGGACACGACAAATGGGCATATGCACCAAAGCTAGTACGTTATTAAACAAAAAGACTTTTGATTTGATTTTACGGTCAATGGAATATTTTTACAAGTACATTTACTATGGTGCAGAGAAGGCAGCAGCTGGATTGTGTGCATAGCAAGCTCCAATATACAGTAATATGTCATATTTGAGCACATATTGTGCCCTATCTTCCTACTACCATCACCAGTATTTGGCACCGGGAGTAATCTAGAGATTACTACCATTAAAGTCCAGCTTCTTAATCTTTTACCCAACTTCCTGTATTCACATAGCAGAACCTCATCCCTTTTCTTACCTTTGTCATTCTTTCCAATGTACACACCGACTCCTGGTTGCTCCCCCTCCCCCTTGAGAATGTTCTACAGTCACTCCAGGGCATCCTGGACCCTGGCACCATGGAGGTAACACGCCATCTTTCTTGGGATGTGTCATTGAGTATAAGAATCAGAAAGTCATGATGCATCCTGATGCATAGGACTTTGATTGGGCCTCCTTTAGAGTACTGTGTGTCATTCTGCTCACCCCATTCCAGGAAGGATGGGGACGCTTTGAAAAGAGTGTAGAAGAGATTTACCAGAATGCTACCAAGATTAAGACAAACTTGGATTGTTTTTCTTTAGATCACCTGAAGTTGAGGCGATAGAAGTATTCAAATTTATGAGGGGCATAGATTCGGTAGATGGTCAGAACCTTTTTCCCAAGCTGGAGATATAAGATACTTGAGGGTGTAGCTCTTAGGTGAGAGGGGCAAAATTTAAAGGCAATTTCTTTACACACTGAGTAGTGGGTGCCTGGAAAGAACTCCCAGGGCTGGTGGTAGAGGCGATATGAAAGAGGCTTTAAGGTAAGCACGTGGATATGCTGTGAATGGAGGGAATTTGATCATGTATAGGCAGCTGAGATTGGTGTATAATGTAATAAAAAGGAACTGCAGATGCTGGCTTATACCAAAGATAGACACAATATGAGTAACTCAGGTCAGGCAGCAACTTGGGCGAAAATGGATAAGTGACGTTTTGGTTCGGGGCCCTTTTTCAGACCCTTCTTTGCTTTTTCCTGGCATTATGTTCAGCACAGACTTTGTGGGCTGAAGGGCCTGATGCTGTGCTGTGCTTTTCTATATTTAAACCATTTGGTAGATTGAAATGTCACTGCAGGAGATTAGTGGCAAGCCTGCAGTGACGTTTGTCTCCCTTGACCATGTTGGCACTGGCTTAATGGTTTGCACTGGCTTTGGATGTGGTGCATGAGGTGAAGAAAGATACTTTGTACAGGTAGCCATGCCCTACTTCAGAGCCTTCTGCTGCTACTGCTTCCCACTCCACTCTAATTTTAAACGTTAACACATTAAATAAAAATGACTTAGAATTATGCCCCCTTTTCCCACCACAACATTAACACACCCATGGGACTGGAGGAGATTTGCTTACCCTTTCCCCCATTTAAAAAATATAGACTTCGAGAGATGGTAGGTGAGTGCTTCTTTGATCATTAACTGCAGAAGAAGTTACTGTTTTCTTTTTTTCCTGTACTGAGCATTCCTAACCATCCTGGTAGGGAATAGGATCTGAAATGGCCACTGTTTGGATTTTTACAACCTTTGCGTTCAGGGAAATGTATTTATTTAATAGTGGTTAATATTTCTGCTTCTGTAGCAATGGGTGGTTTGTTTTTGGATTGCGGACTTTGGAGTGAATGAGTTACAGCTTGTAGTTCCTCAGCAGGCAAGCTGATGCCATGGCCTTTGGCTCCTGCTGCTGGTGCCCAGGAGATGGGGCCAGTGTGGCTTCCAGGTCAGCGCAGGGTTTAGGCTGCTGTCTCCTCCTCATTATTGTAAAACCAGCCGTTCTCCGTACAAGCCTCTCCCGACGTCTTTGCACGCGCATGCCTTTTCACCGACCGCACACTTTAGGCTGCCTCTTCCCATCCTCCAGGGATTTCCACTGAGGCATCCCTGCATTCTGGTTCCAGCTGTTCATCAAGCCCAGGCACTGCAAATCCCATCTCCTCCCTGTCTTCCTCCATCCCATCTTTAGCAGCATAGTCCACAGACATCCGTTTCTTAGACTCTGGAATTCTTTCCAGGTTCGTTTTAAACGCTTCCCAAAGCCGATCTCCTTTTTGTCACCTCGGACCAGTCATCATGCACGCTGCTTGAGCAGTTTCCCGCCCATCAGTTATACAAACCAGTGTCCTGCCCTCATTTCTCATCCCTCCCTGAGAGTAAGGCCAGTCCCGGGTATCCCACCATCGCTGAGTGCTCACGTGGCCTTGAGCCTAATCTTGAGTTCCACTATCTTGGCCTGCATCCAATCAGGTGGCAAGAATAGGACACTGGGAGCCTCGGCTGTATCTTGTAGGGACCAGCAATCAGTGACAACTATAATCGTGGACCCTCCCTCTGTGCCCCATTCCCTTCAACCTAGAAAGCCCTTGTGGCATCCATTGAGCTGCGGACGTTTTAGAAGGGTCTCGAACCAAAACGTCACCCATCCCTTCTCTTCAAAGATGCTGCCTGTCCCTCTGAGTTACTCTAGCTTTGTGTGTCTACCTGATGTTTTATAAATGCAAGTTTCTCTTATCTCAATTGCCTCATGAACCCTACTCCTCAAAACCACTGTAACACCAGGAATCTGGTGCCTTTCTGAAACCTCTTTCTGAGCAGCCTCGTGTTTGAGCTGGAGGCATGCTGAGCAGGATGGAATGTGTCCCTACAAGCATAGTGTGGCTCTGCCATTGTTGAACTGTGCGCTTGACCTCCAGAGCCCTCTAGGCTACTGATCTGGGTGTGTGTATATCTATATATCCTGATATTCTGTTGGCGCTTTTTTGTGGTTGTTTCATTGTATTATCCGGAAAGTAAAAGTGATGAGTCAGCCCTCACTTCCAGGTCTGATCTCAGCACTCTGACCACAGGAATTATGTGGCAGACGAAATCTATTGGCCATCAGCTTGTCATGCACCAGTTGCTGGTGCCGAGCGCGCGCACTGGGCTTTTAAAGGGGAGCCATTTGGCTGCCGTGTTTAACGTAAAAGGGATTAGTGTTTCCAGACGGGCCAAAGTGTGAAATCTGCTGCCAGCTGCCTCGATGTGTGGTCTAGTGTTACTAAGGGCTGCAATAGCCTGGAGATGCTTGCCAATATCAATAGTGAGATATCCCTGATTGCCTCTCTTTTACCCTCGATCTTTTCGCTCGGTTCCAAGGACAGGCCGTTACAAATTGGAGGAGTCTTGCTGAATATCGGCTCCCAGATGAGCAATCTGGTAGCCCTATCGATCGTCTTGGCTCGGGGAGATCTGGCTGCGTTTATTTTGTCAGAAGTGGTGCCCCCACTGACATGGAGATCCCAACGCTGAGGAACCGAGCTGAAGGCACCATTGTGCTTCTAAACGTCATCTGATTATAATGCTGCAATTTTATTGAAAGTAAACAAAAGTGAAGTGATAAAACCCAAGACTGCAGGGTGATGTTCCCCGTTACATTCACTTCCCCACCATGAGGTGAGCGAGGACAAGGATTGTAAGTCCTGACCACCATGCCTCATCCATTCAACCTATGTTGACTCACTGTCACTCCATTCCCGTTCTCACAAGTAAAAATAGAAAACACTGCCGAACCCAGAGATCTGAAGTACAACAGAAAATGGTGAAGATACTCAACAGGTCAGCAGCGCATTATGAGATAAACAGAAACCCAGTGACCTTCATTAAATCTTCCTTGACCTGAAATGGGAACTGTTTTTCTCCCCAGGGATACTTCCTGACCTGTTGAGTGTTTCTGACATTTTCTCTTCCCCATCCTCATCCCCCCTCCCCTCCTAATTTCCTCCAACCTCTATTTTAACCTGGTACACAAAAATGCTGGAGAAACTCAGCGGGTGCAGCAGCGTCTATGGAGCGAAGGAAATAGGCAACGTTTCGGGCCAAAACCCTTCTTCAGACTCTATTTTAACCTGCATGTGTGATGGTCCTGGGGAGGAAGGAAGGTACTGGAATGGTTCCATTGTTCCAGGGACAAAGGATTTCAGTCATTGGGCCAGTTGGGAGAAGTTGTTGTTCTTCCCTGGAACGGAGAAGATGAAGAGGAGATTTGATGGGAATAGGAATGACGATGACTGGCCCAGATCATCTTTGCTCTGCGGTCCTTGAAGTATACACGACTTGGCACAGTTTTCCGATCCTTCCTTGCCTAATCAGAGAAAGAGAGGCAATCTGCTCTCATTAGTGCATGGTTTAAGGACTAGGGGATTTCTACAAATAGTCAATCTCTGCAAAAAAGAGAGCAATCTCTGCACTCGTGAGAAACTTATTTGAAGACCTGTGAGAAAGGAGCCAGTGATCAGCACTGACGTTTAATCTTCAAGGTGCCTTGATGTATCAGATGGACAATGGTAGAATGGTCTCTACCCTGGTATAATGACTATAACCGTGGTAAGTGGGGGACAAACCCTCCCGAGCCTCTTTCATTTTTGGATATTAGACTTTAGAGATAGACGTGGAAATGGGCCCTTCAGCCCACCGAGTCTGCACCGACCAGCGATCACCTCGTGCACTAGCACTGTACGTCTTTGGAATGTGGGAGGAAACCAGAGCATCCGGGGGAAACCGACATGGTCACAGGGAGAATGTACCAATTATATACAGTACAGCACCCATAGACAGGATCAAACCCGGGTCATTGGTGCTGTAAGGCCAGTAAACTAGATCAGCTGTGATCAAAACGCAGAGCAGGTTCGATAGGCTGAACAGCCTAATTCTCCTCCTATGTCTTATGATATCATTAATCAGGGAACGTTGCAATGGGCATACCGCTTATATATAAGTGGAGGGCATTAATGGAGCATTGTTAATCGTTCAAACCCATTTGGTTGAATGTTGGTAAGTGAAAGAGGGGAAAATTAGTCACTATAATATTTAACTTGCAAAGTGATCTTTAATAATGAATGTTTAAGAAAGAACTGCAGATGCTGGAAAAATCGAAGATAGACAAAATTGCTGGAGGAACTCAGCGGGTGAGGCAGCATCTGTGGAGCAAAGGAATAGGCGACGTTTCGGGTCGAGACCCTTCTTCATTAGTCTGGAGAAGGGTCTCGACCCGAAACATCACCTATTCCTTCGCTCCATAGATGCTGCCTCACCCGCTGAGTTTCTCCAGCAATTTTGTCTATCTTTAACAATGAATGTGCTTCTTTAACTCTTCTGCAAAAGTAGATGTTTGAAAAAATGCATTTGGATTGATTGCCATGACATTTCTCGATCGGAATTTCTCAACCCTCTTAATACACAGATTCTTGCCAATGCTGCTTCAGAGTTGACTGCAAGAAGCCACATTAAAGGCGCTGAGGCGACCCTTTTCCTTCTGTTGCAGAGTTTCTTTCTAGGCATTCTTGCGGTGGGGGAGGGGGGGGGGGGGGGGGTGTTGTTCTCTAGGCATTCCTTCGGCGTGGAAAATTGCTACCAGGAAGGATGGCACAAACTCAGCCTGCCTGTGGGGGGCATGGATGGGAAGGAAGCTTCATAGACACAGCCCCTGTGGCTGCTTACTCATTCCCTGCTAATTAGGAGCAAGGAGACCTCGCATTCATTCTGGAGTTGTCAGCGGGAAGGGGTGAGGAGGGAGGCTGTGGAATGCATGCTCCCATACAACGTCAGCTGTGGCTTAGTTGGCATCACTCTCCCCTCTGAGTCAGAAGGTTGCGAATTGGAATCATGCCTAGTCTAGGCAGTATTGAAAGCACTGGATTACAAATGAGGTATTATTTAAAGGCCCCAATTGTGGAGCAGCTCCGTCCGAGCGTTGTGGGCGTAGCCCAGACCTTCATTCAAACCAACCGCCCTTCCACTGACTCCAGCTACACTTCACGTTGCCTTGGGAAGGCCACTAGCTTAATCAAGGACCAATCTCATCATGGTCACTCCCTCTTCTCCCCTCGCATCAGCAAGAGGGACAGAAGTGTGAAAATGCACACCTCCAGAACTAGTGACAATTTCCTCGCATCTGTGTAAGAAGGAACTGCAGATGCTGGTATAAACCAAAGATATTCACAAAAAGTTGGAGTAACTCAGCGGGACAGGCAACATCTCTGGTGAGAAGGAATGGGTGACACCTTACATCTGTTATCAGGCAACTGAACCACCCTATCGCCAGCAGTTACTCCAGCATTTTGTGTCTATTTTCAGTGTAAACCAGCATCTGTAATTCATTCCTCACTAAAGTAATGACTACTCTGGAAAAATGCTGGCGTAACTCAGCAAGTCAGGCATCATCTCTGGCAAACATGGATAGGTGACGTTTCGAGTTGACACTCTTCTTCAAACAGAAGTAGTTTATTAACTGAAACCCGCAAGGACTTTACAAAAGTGACGCACAAGGTGCTATTTAAATGCAAGTTGTCTTCATTCATTCATGACAGATGGTGATTGTGGGAACAATAAATGTTGTGACTCGTTGAGTCTTGGTCTGTGATATCCCCAGCATGCGCACTCTTTCTGCTGGAACTGTCAGGTTCATGGTGCTGGGTAGACATGCAGCTGTTATGCTGCATCAAGCTGCAAGTGCTTCCTCTGCTGTCAGGGAAGTTGCGCGCAGCCAGTGGTGTCAGGGACTTGCTCTGCATTGTGGATTGAACTGGGTTGGCTGTGAGAATGAGCTCCCATATAGGGGATCCAGAACCACAGGCGTTAGGGTATCCACTGGCAGGAGCCCCTCATGTCTCCTGCCATCAGGATTGGAAGGAACCGGGCCGGCACAGTGGCGCAGCGGTAGAGTTGCTGCCTTACAGTGCCAGAGACACGGGTTCGATCCTGACTACGGGTGCTCTCTGTATGGAGTTTGTATGTTCTCTCCATGACTGCTTGGGTTTTCTCCGCAGTCGCCGGTGTCCTCTGATACTCCAAAGACGTCCAGGTTTGTAGGTAATTTACATTTGGTAAATTGTAATTGTAAATCGTAAGATTGTGCTTGGGTACGGGGTGATCGATGGTCGGCATGGTCAAGGTGGGCCAAGTGTCCTGTTTCGCACGCTGTATCTCTATCAAGTGTGAAGAAGGACTATCCCATGGTTGTTGGAATATTACAGAGCAGTGTTACTAGATGTGGTGAGAGAAATAAGTGGCACTGCCTTCCAATGCGATCGGCTCAAACTCCATAAGGCTTCCAGGCGCCACCAGAACCTCCTTGGCTCTGTGTTGATGCCTGATGTTGGGTGATGTCTGTGTGGAGTTTGTACGTTCTCACTGTGACCGTGTTGGAGAGAAAAATAAACTCAACTTTGCTTGGGTGAGTGGAGTTGGCAATAATGCGGGAACTGAAGTGCATCATTCCAGGATGGATGTGGAGGCTTGAGAGGGGATTCAAAAGAGGTTCACTCGGATATTGTTAGATGAGAGAGACCAGAAACTGTCGCTGCTGGAATATTCAGCAAGAAACGCAAACCGTGGTGAAACCCGCTACTTACTCCAACATTTTGTGTTTGCTTCTAGATTGGAGTACATGAGCAATAAGCAGAAGTTGGACAAACTAGGATTGTTTTTTCTGGAGTGTTTGAGGCTAAGTAAATTGACGAGAGGCATGGATAGGGCAGATGGTCAGAGACTTTCTACCAGGGTGGAAATGTCAAATACTAGAGGGCATAGCTTTATGTTTAGAGGAGCAAAATTTAAAGGAAATGTGAACGGCAATTTTTTAACACAGGGTGGTGGGTGCCTGGATCACACTGCCAGGCGTGATGGCGGAAGCAGACATGATAGTGGCATTTAAGAGGTTTTAAGATAGGCACATGGATATGCAAGGAATACAGCGATATGGATCCCATTCGGCAGAGGAGGTTAGTTTAACTTGGCATCACGTTTGCACAGGTATTGTGGGCTACAGGGCCTGTCCCTGTGCTGCACTGTTCTGTCTGTATTGTTTCACAGTGGGTAGAGGGCTGTGGGGTCAATGTTTGTTATGGGGCCAGTGTTATGTAGGGAGATGTCATGAAGTCACTTGGCAGGGATACATGGCATTTGTCCCACGAAGCCCACGCTGGCCATCAAACATCCATCTATATTGATCCCATTTTCCAGCTCTCGGCCCCTAGCTTCCTATTCCTTGGTGATACAATAGCTTATAGTGCCCTCCATAATGTTTGGGACAAAGACCCATCATTTATTTATTTGCCTCTGCACTTCACAATTTGAGATTTGTAATAGAAGAAATCACATGCGGTTTAAGTGCACATTGTCAGATTTTATTAAAGGGTATTTTTATAGATTTTGGTTTCACCATGTAGAAATTACAGCTGTGTTTGTACACAGTCCCCCCATTTCAGGGCACCATAATGTTTGGGACACATGGCTTCACAGGTGTTTGTAATTGCGCAGGTGTGTTTAAATGCCTCCTTAATGCCGGTATAAGAGAGCTCTCAGCACCAGTCTTTCCTCCAGTCTTTCCATCATCTTTGGAATTTTTATTGCTGTTCATCAACATGAGGATCAAAGTTGTGCCAATGAAAGTCAAAGAAGCCATTATGAGACTGAGAAACAAGAATAAAACTGTTACAGACATCAGCCAAACAGGTTTACCAAAATCAACTGTTTGGAACATCATTAAGAAGAAAGAGAGCACTGGTGAGCTTACTAATCGCAAAGGGATTGGCAGGCCAAGGAAGACCACCACAGCTGATGACAGAAGGATTCTCTCTACAATACAGAAAAATCCCCAACAGATCAGAAACACTCTTCAGGTGTGGATTTGTCAATGACCACTGTCCACAGAAGACTTCATGAACAGAAATACAGAGGCTACACAGCAAGATGCAAACCACTGGTTAGCCGCAAAAATAGGATGGCCATGGCTATCCTATTGGTTATAGTTTTCCAAGAAGTACTTAAAAGAGCAACCACTTATAATTGCTGAAGAGAAAACTGAAGAGGACTAGCCCCCAAAACAAGCATAAGCTAAAGATGGCTGTAATACAGGCCTGGCAGAGCATCACCAGAGAAGACACCCAGCAACTGGTGATGTCCATGAATTGCAGACTTCAAGCAGTCATTGCATGCAAAGCATATGCAACAAAATACTTAACATGACTACTTTCATCGACATGACATTGCTGTGTCCCAAACATTATGGTGCCCTGAAATGGAGGGGGGGGGGGACTATGTATAAAGTCTGTAATTTCTGCATGGTGAAACCAACATGTACAAAAATGGCCTTTATTATAATCTATGTGCACTTTAACCACATGTGATTTTTTTCTATTACGAATCTCAAATTGTGGAGTGCAGAGGCAAATAAATAAATGATGGGTCTTTGTCCCAAACATTATGGAGGGCACTGTATCTGGAAGTTTAAATACTGTGAGTCTTCCTGCCCCCTGTAACATATCGGACAGTTCTTCTACTTCCTGCAGGAAGCTGGAATGGGTGATGTTACGAGGAACCTACTCATGATGCAAACAAACAGAGTGGGGTTTTGTGGGGAATTTAGCCAGATTTGGAGATACTTGCATCTGCCCTGGTGATGTCATAATATGTTCAATGTGGGTATTAAAAGGGAGAAACATGTGCACCAAGCAGACGCACTACACGATAGAAAATAATTGGCCACATGTGTGAGACGGAAATGATACGTGTTGATGACTGCTCCCCAAATGTGGCTGTAGCTCTCTTCAATCAGCTGGAACCCAGCCAAATGTTTTCAGTGTTTGCCTCAAAGTAATAGGAGAGAGGTGATACCAGATAAATTGGTGCAAATTAAAGCACCAAATATTATTGAAGCCAAATGGGACAGTTGTGAGAGTTTCCCACTGACAATCTCTTATGGGTCAGCTTTTAATTTTGCCTCGGGGCCCTGAGAGGTTTTAATTGCATGGGTTTCGAGGGCTGCTTTTCTCTGGAAACTTAAGGGGTGGGAAGGTAAGTATAAAACAGCTATTCCCAGATACTTGTGAAAACACATTCTCCATGCGTTTTTCCCACTTTATTTTCTCACTTTATTTTCTGTCATTCTCTTTCTATCCTCCCCTTCCTTCCCCCCCCTTCCCTCTGCTCGCCTCTTCCCTCTCTCGCCCCTTCCCCCTGCTATCGAGATATCCAGTGAATATATTTTCATTGCTTATAATGTGCGATAAAGGGAAGATTCTATATTTTTTAATCTTCCCCTCCTCCTGGCTCGGTTTCTCCTTCCCCCGCGCCCTCTCTCTCTGGAGAGTTCAGGGGAAAGCAGATAACATGATCAAAGACTATTTGTACCCCACTTCCATCGGGCAGAAAGTACAAAAGCTTGAAATCATATTCCACAGATTCAGGAACAGCTTCTTCCACGCTGTTATCGGACTACCGAATGATTTAATAGTATGGTCACAATCTACCGACGTACTTCATTGCAGCCCCTGGACTTTTTTAAATCTGCACTTTCTCTGTGTGGAGTTTGCACGTTCTTCTTGTGACCCGTGTGGATTTCCTCCGGTTTTCTCCCTCATCTCAAAGACTGCTACATCACCTTATTCTGCTCACTATTATTTTGCCCGTAGAGCTACCTATTGTATGACTGGATTGTACTCGTGTAGTATGATTTGACTGATTAGCAAGCATCTCGGTGGTACCTGTGGCAATAATAACAAACCAAACTAAATTATTTTAGCAGATTTTGTGTTAGTTTCCTTTAAGATTTTGCATTTTAAATATTTGCAGTTGTGTTTGCCGAGACACCAAAATGTGGGATGGGGGTGAAAGAAGTCAGAGTTCCTCTCGTGTGGAGCGAGCGGGTGGCCAAAGTGTGTAATCAGGGTGGCTGTCTCACTTGAAGCCACTGCCCCCTCCAGGAGTAACTGGTACTACAGGCTCAGCACCTGTGTGGAAACGAATAGATATCTGGCTAACTTCCCTTGACTTTGAACACTGGGAGAGACCGTGTCCAAAGTCATTGTTGGTCAGGCCGGATTATAGGCAATGGATCCTGGTCAGAGGAGGGAAAGTGTGATTAGGAGGAAGAAGGGGACGGAGACAGGTTATAGATAGAGTGATACAGCATGAATACAACAAGGATTGTACAAAACCTGCACATGCTGTAATGGGGAGAGGATTGCCTTCGGTCAAGGTGGCCAAGGTTTACATTGTAGCAGAGGTAACTCAGCGGGCCAGGCAACATCTCTGGAGAGAAGGAATGGGTGACGTTTCGGGTTGAGACCCTTCCACAGAGATGCTGCCTCAGTTACTCCAGCTTTTTGTGTCTATCTTTGGTTTAAACCAGCATCTGTAGTTCCTTCCTACATATTGTAGCAGAGGTGGTGGATGGGTGCAGGGCTTGTCTGTTGGCTGGGCATCCCCTCGGATGAGATAGTTGGGAGGTGGTGGATGGATTGGTAGGTGTTCCCTCCCTCAGTCTCAGCATGGAAAGCGGCAGGCAGGTGAGGGATAGATTTGTTAATGCCATTCATTGTGTCTTCCTCCATGAGCCAGCGACACAGCACCATGGGGAACAGCTGGCCATTTGTTGGCGTTCTATGGGACTGTATAAACAGTGTGGAGTTTATTGGCAAGGGGTGAGGGGACAGATTTATTCAGTGTACCAAGCTTGGGTTGCAGTTTCATTGGAGGTGACCCCTACTCTAGCACATAGGAGCAAGAGTGGGCCATTCTGCTGTCTCTCGCAATCTCTCTCAAAACCACATTCCAAGCTGCCTCCTTCCTTGCTTTAGTTGGGAGGAGGCAGCTTATTATTCGGGGAGATGTTGAAGACAGCAATTATGTTCGAGCCACATCGCAGTCACATCCTGAGAACTGCAGGTGCTGGTTTACAAAAATAAAGACACACAATTCTGGAGTGACTCACCAGGTCAGGCAGCGTCTCCGGAGAGCATGGATAGGTGATGTTTCGGGTAAGGACCCTTCCTCAGACGGGAGGGTTGTGTTAAGTGTGAGTCAGCGGATCAGGTCACAAATGTTTAAACATAGAAACATAGAAAATAGGTGCAGGAGTAGGCCATTCGGCCCTTCGAGCCTGCACTGCCATTCACTATGATCATGGCTGATCATCCAACTCAGTATCCTGTACCTGCCTTCTCTCCATACCATATAACCATATAACCATATAACAATTACAGCACGGAAACAGGCCATCTCGGCCCTACAAGTCCGTGCCGAACAACTTTTTTCCCTTAGTCCCACCTGCCTGCACTCATACCATAACCCTCCATTCCCTTCTCATCCATATGCCTATCCAATTTATTTTTAAATTATACCAACGAACCTGCCTCCACCACTTCCACTGGAAGCTCATTCCACACCGCTACCACTCTCTGAGTAAAGAAGTTCCCCCTCATGTTACCTCTAAACTTCTGTCCCTTAATTCTGAAGTCATGTCCTCTGATCCCTTTAGCCACAAGGGCCACATCTAACTCCCTCTTAAATATAGCCAATGAACTGGCCTCAACTACCTTCTGTGGCAGAGAATTCCAGAGATCTGCTGCATGTGCGATGATTGGGGACAGCACAGTGGCGCAGCTGATTGAGCTGATGTCTCATAGCACCCAGGTTTGGTCCTGACCCCGGGTACTGTCTGTGTGGAGTTTGCATGTTCTTCCCTTGACCCGTGTGGATTTCCTCCTTGTCCCCTTTTTTCTCTCCCACATCTTAAAGACTGTGGATCTGTAGGTTAATTGGCTGCTGTAAATTATGTAGGGTAGGTGAAAAAACAGAGAACTGGCGTGAATGGGTGATAATGGACTCGATGGGTCAAAGGGCCTATTTCCACACTTCATCTTTGAACAAAAAAAAGTTAGTGGGGGAAAATAACCGTGATAAGTGACTCATCTGTTTGTAGTATCTTCAGAATATTGGGATAATTGATTCGCTTTTACACATTCAATAAATTATCGCAGGAGATGAATGATTTGTAGCTGTTTTAAAAAAAAAATATCTTCCCTGAATCGCACCATATAAGCAATGAAAATAGATTCACTGAATATCTAGGATGTGTGGTCACTCTACACATGAGTCAGTCCTGTGACATTGAATCTGAATCTATGCACAGTCAACTTTAATCAGACATAGTAATGCAGTGATCTGCAGAGTTATTTTTCAGATGGAGTCATTTTACAGTAAACAGCAGCCAATAATCCTTGG
Source organism: Amblyraja radiata (assembly GCF_010909765.2). NCBI lineage: Eukaryota > Metazoa > Chordata > Chondrichthyes > Rajiformes > Rajidae > Amblyraja > Amblyraja radiata. Next base: position 14,278,629 of record NC_045959.1, on the reverse strand, counting down.
CAGCAATGAATTTCTTCTCTCCTGAATCCACTGCAGTTCCCTGCCCTGCAACTCCCCCTCTTTCCCACAACTTCCCACTGTTCCTAGTCCCTATGTTTGGGCCTGGGATTTGATGCTCGACATCCCCCACTTTTCCATGCCCCATATCTGCTGGTTGCATCTGATGTTCTACCACAGCTCACATCCCATCCGCCTTCCTTGCATGTGAATTTTATGGTCCCAACTTTTCTCAGCCCCAACTCCCAGTTTTTACAGGTAGTGTCTTCCCAGATTAACCTACTTCCTGGCCCAATCCTGCCTGCCTGCCTGCATTCAAAGCTCTCTAATCCCAGACACTGAGGAGGGTCATACATTGAGGTTTTGACACTCATTTATGTTTCCATCTTCGATCAGTAGAAGCGTACACAGAGTTGAGGGAGAGACACGGGAGGGGAGGGAGGGGAAGGGGGGGGAGGGTGAGGAGGTGACTGAGTCACAACGGAGGGAGGATGTGTGCACTGAAGGATGCCAAGATGACAGAGGCAAAACATGTTTTTAGTTTGAAAGATAATCAGAGGGATTTTGTTGGTGTTGATTTTGCAAGTGGCTAGAATTGCATCCCACATTGCTTTGTGGAATTGGAACTACTGCCTTTCACAAGTTTGGAGGAAATGTAAGCATTCCTGTGTTTATTGTGCTTTGCTGCTTTGAACTGGGCGCAGACATTCCCACAGTCATTAAATCCTCAGCAGCTGAAGCCAAGCTGTGAGTCCTCAGAGTAGTTTGCGCGTCTCCCTCAGAGAAGTGCCCTGTGGCCTCTGGTGCGGGTCACTGGGGAAACGCCAGGCCTGGCTGGACAGCGGGTTGGTGCTTCTCATCGCTCTGTTTATCTAAGAGTTAATTGTAAAAGGCCTGTGTCATCTCCTCTCCTCCAGAGTGTTCGCCAACCCATGGCTCAGACAAAGACTGAAGTATTTCTCATTAATCCGGTTATGGGGAAGTGAGGTAAAGGACGATACCTTCCCTACCTTGATTTTGCAATTTGGTTGCATTAACTGGAAGGAAGGAACAATGGATTGTCTGTCTATTTTATCAGGAAAGGAAAGGCGATAGCTCTGTCCTGCCTAGAGATGAGAATGCAGTGGCTTGTGAAGGATTCCTGTCCCTTGTTTCACACACTAGTGTGCTGTCCAGCTCCCCCACCTTCTTATCTGTGTAACCTCTTCCAGTCCAAACACCCTCAATGACTGCGTCCATCTGATTATCACCTCCTACGCATGTCCACTCCCTTCAAGGCTGCGCCCATTACATTCCTACGCTCTGGAATTCTCTCTGGCTTCTTCTGGAGAAAATGGCAGGAGTGTCAAAAGAGTATTTTTCATCCAAACAGCTACAACCTGAACTCGCCCCTCTCTCCAAACACCGAAACAACTCACGTGGGATCTACCTTCATTCAATGTTGTTTTTCTTCTCTTAGTAAGGTTATCAGGGGATTATGTACTTGAGGTGCCAACCAGTCTTAATCTAAATACATGTACTTCCTTTCCTAAATACTAACCAGATCCTTCTTACTCCACAAGCAGCCCACAGCATTATCCAGTAGGTGAGCAGAACACTCGGAAGAAAGGCCCTGACCCAAAACGTTACCTATCCATGTCCTCCTCAGATGCTGCCTGGCCCATGAGTTACTCCAGCACTTGGTGCCCTTATGTATAAACCAGCAACTGCAGTTCCTTGTTTCTATATACTGAGCATCCAGTTGCCTTCTAGATACTGAGCAGCTAGCCAGCCAGCTGGGCGGTGCAGTGGCGCAGTGGTAGAGTTTTTGCCTTACAGTGCCAGAGACCCCGGTTCGATCCTGACGATGGGTGGTGTCAACAAACAATTATAATGCAAAAATAATAATAGTCTATTGTAGTTCAGAGCTTATTTGTTGTCGTGTTTAATAGCCTGATGGCTGTGGGGAAGAAGCTGTTCCTGAACCTGGACGTTACAGTTTTCAGGCTCCTGTCCCTTCTTCCCAATGGCAATGGTGAAATGAGTGTGTGGCCAGGATGGTGTGGGTCTGATGATGTTGGCTGCCTTTTTGAGGCAGTGACTGCTATAAATCCCTTCGATGGTGGAGAGGTCAGAGCCAGTGATGTCCTGGGCAGTGTTTACAACTTTTTGCAGTCTTTTCTGCTCCTGGACGTTCAAGTTGCCGAACCAGGCCACGATGCAACCAGTCAGTATGCTCTCTACCGTACACCTGCAGAAGTTCAGGAGAATCCTTCTTGACATACTGAGTCTCCGTAATATTCTCGGGAAATAGAGGCGCTGATGTGCTTTCTTTAAAATTGCATCAGTGTGCTGGGTCCAGGAAAGATCTACGGAAATATGCACGACCAGATACTGCGTGATATCTCTACCTTCCTACGCCCCCGTGGTGGGGGTCTACTTGGGGGCAAAATCCAATCCGAACCTGGTTTTATGATGCATGACCTGAATCTACAAGTTTGTCAGGATGTACACAGAGCCCAGTAGATATCGTATCATCTCAGGGAAGGGTCGGACAGAGAGGGACGAGTGTAGCTGTTCATCATGTCATCCTGGCGATCAGCATTACCTCAGCTAGAAATAGTCATCGAGAGAGACACAGCATGGAAACAGGCCCTTCAGCCCACTGAAGGTGTGCTGACCATCAACCAACTATTTATGCTATCCCTACATTTTAATTCTATTTTAAAATTCTACCCACATTCTCATCAACTTCCTTCTCACATGCGGCACGGTGGCACATTGTTAGAGTTGCTGCCTTACAGCACTTGCAGCGGCAGGGACTCGGGTTCGATCCTGACCACGGGTGCTGTCTGTACTGAGTTTGTACGTTCTCCCGTGACCTGCGTGGGTTTTATCCGAGATCTTCAGTTTTCTCCCACACTCCAAAGACGGTGCAGGTTTGTAGGTTAATTGGCTTACACCAAATCCACATGGACCATTGATCATCCATCCACACTCGTTCTCTGTAATCCGCCTTTTTCATCCATTCCTTACGCACTAGGGGCAATTTGCAGAAGCAAATAGAGGAAACCGACACATCCATATTACCCACGCAATCACAGGGAGAATATGCCAACTCCACACAGACAGGGTCAGGATTGAACCCGGGTCTCTGGTGCTATGCCAGGAGAAAGTTCTTAACTCAGGAGGAAGTTCTTCACTTTCAACTCGAGAGAGTTAGTTTCTAAATTGCAGTCTGTTTGGATTGGGTTTCGTGTATGCTGAGGAATATGGGGATTGGGCAAGGTAATAGACTCTGCAGGATGCCATTGAGTGACAAGCACTGAAATGGCCAACACCTATCTCTATTACCCACGAAGGAATTATTTTGTTTGGACGACGAATTTTCCGAATTTTAATTGCATTTTGTACTGATTCTACATTATTCTTTACAAATATGTCTTGATTTTAAACAATTATAGAAGTGTATTAAATCATGAGGGCAATTAATTAGGTGACTGCACATTATCTTTCCTCCAGGTTGGGGAATCAAGAACCAAAGGATATAGGTTTAAAGTTAGAGGGGAAAGATATAGTAAGAACATAATGGGCCTGTCCCACTTAGGCGACTTTTTAGGTGATTGCAGGAGACTATGTAGTCTCCACATGTTCACGGGTGGTTGCCGGGGAGTTGCCTTCATAGTCGCGAGGAGTTGCCACATTCTGGTCACTGCAAATTTTTCAACGTTGAAAAATTAGCGGTGACTCAATTGAAGCCGCCATAGAGAGTGGCGCGAATTCTCGAGCAATAGGTGGGTCGGCAGGAGGTCCTAGTGGGTTGCCAGGAGGTCGAAGGTTCTCGGAGGTTCTCGTAGGTTTTAGCCGGTGCTGACCGGTGAATTGGGGGGAAAGAAAGGTAAGCAGCAGTTTTCAGAACCAAGGATACGTTAAATGTCCGCCGAGCTCCACAGCCTTGTTTCTCTGGCTTCTTAAAAGTTGCCTCCACTCCTTCTCCCCCCTCCCCCCTTTTAAAGGACTTACCGTTCACTGTGCTTTAGCCGTCTTAATTACAACGCCAACCTTCCTGTTCATCGCGGTGTGTGTCTGTTTCACCTTGCCTTGGCACAGTAGATTTTTTACAGGGCAAGTGGGGGGAGCGCTGTCTAAAAAATTAACACGGGCTGGTGAATGAAGCGATGTGTGTGTGTGTGTGTGTTCCACTGTGACAGTCGCCTTCCAGTTGCCGGTATTTCAGGCGACTGCCGGCACCTTGACAGACGGCAGCAGTCCGCTGAAGAATCGCCTAAGTGCGACAGGCCCATAAGGGACGACTTTTTTTACTTGGATACTGGATATATGGAACAAACTGCCAGAGGAGGTAGTTGAGGCAGATACTATAACAGTTTTTAAAAGACTCTTGGACGGGTACACGGATAGGAAAGGTTTAGAGGCACATGGGACTAGTGTAGATGGACATCTCTTTGTTGGCATAGATGAGCAGCTGAGGGGCCTGCACCCATCCCATATGGCTGTGTGATTCTTTGTCGTTTCGGATCCATTATTTGTGATGGGAGTGGCGATTTTGCTTGTTCACCTACCCTGAAATAAGCCGTATCTTGCTGAGAGCAAGCTCTCGGCTCACCTGCCCGTGACAATGCTTCCTCGTGTGTTTTGCTGAATGGCTGGCGATCTTGTTTACGCAGTGGACAGCACAGGCTGCTGTACAAATAAAACAAAAAAGCCAAGTGCGCAGGTTGGTTGGATGTCAGCGTGCCCTGACCCTTCCCCTGGGCCCCAGAGGTGAGGAATTTCTGTCCTCAGATGTGTATCAATCAGCGACAAGTGACATGGCTTTGCATTCCCAAGGCGAGCGGTTGTATCTTGTGTTGTCACACTCATTTACTTGATTTGGTTAGACCAACCGGGCAGTTACTCCCAACAGAGGCAGTCTGTATCACATTAACACGGAATGTCATGGTATCACTTATCAAACGACTGGTCCCTTTTGTTTTCGGCAGTAGCAATTCCAACCGTGGCATGTTCTTCAGCTTATCGCTGTGACTGTGGGGCCCATCCAAGGCCGGCTTGGAGCAGATGGCCGTCTAACAGCCTTGGATACAGTATTGTCTTTCCTACGTGTATCACTTAGATTTTTTTTTCCCTCCTTTCTCTAATCTGCTGAGGTTTTTGGCCTGGGGTTTGGCATCCTGCGTGTGCCTTGAGAATTGTGAATTACTTTACTGACTATCATTGTTCCTGGATAGTCCCATGTCAAAATGTGTTCAGAAGGCTTGTGCTCTGGGCCCTGAGGAGTGAGTATTCTCTTTGAACTCCTTGCCAGGGTCAAGGAGAAATGCATGCCCTGCAACCCACCCAATTTTCATTCTCCACACATTCTCACCAACCTGCCCCCCAGATTCTACCCATCTCGACCCAAAACGTCATCCATTCCTTCTCTCTAGAGATGGTGCCTGTTCCGCTGAGTTACTCCAGCATTTTGTGTCTACCTTTAATTTAAACCAGCATCTGCAGTTCTTTCCTCCCCAGATTCTACCTATTTCTTATTTCCAGCGATGCTGCCTGTCCCGCTGAGTTACTCCACCATTTTGTGTCTATCTTCGGTTTAAACCAGCAATTCCTTCCTACCAGGATTCCACCGCTCACCTGTAGGCCAGAAGCAATTTGCAGTGGCCAGTTAACCTACCAAGCCGTCATTGGGATGTGGGAGGAAGGCGTAGTTTGTATTAAGTTTTTATTGGGTGTTCTTTATCATTGTACCGCTGCTGGCAAATTGATTTCACTTGCACTTTATGTGCAATGTGACGAATGAAACCGTATTGTATATTGTAGGAAGGAACACCTGGAGGAAATCCATCAGTCACAGGAAAAACATGCAAACTTCACAGAGCGAGCACCCGAGGCCAGGATTGAACCTAGGTCCCTGATACTGCAAGGCAGCGGATTTAACAACTGTGCCACGGTGCTTGTCCTTACAGCGTGCCATGATAGGAGAAGGAGTCTGCTGCACACACCCCTTGTCCCTGATCTGCCATTCAGTACATCTCTGACACAGGACTTCAATCCAGGAGTTCTTGCTTATCTGGTTCATAGGATGGAAAATCTCAGCGTAATCCTGACGATACCTTGCCATTCCCTGCTGGTGGGATTTGTGTTGTGGATTGGAGCGAGGATTCAGTGATCCCAGTTACTACCAGCAGCAGTAAGTGCCCGAATGCCCCCTGCCTCTTGCCTTCACTGTGGTCGGGCATCCAGAAGTTTATTGTGCAAGTACAAAAGGTGAAAGAGTGGGTTTGAAGCAAGTGAGTCTTTTTTTATAATTTTAAAAGTAAACTCAGTGCATTTATTATTAAAAAATATATGCAAAATAAAGGTAATGCAAAATTCTTACTACATTCTTAGTCTCTGCATTCAATATTGGTGGGGTTATACCCTGTCGTGCATCCTTTTTCCTTACATTTAGTGTCTTTGCCACTGTTGTGGCCCCTCAGGGGTGATATCCTTGCCTTGTGTCAGGAGCATCCCCACTGGACTAACCCCTCAATGGCCAGCAATGGCTCAACCCTGCACCATTGTCGTTCAAGTTTTAGGTAGCTGAGCTCAAATTCCCTGCTGCATTGTGAGTGAAGGAACTGCTTTCAGCAAAGTGTTAAAATCTGCAGGAACAAAGCACTGGAACTCATGTTTCAGAGTGAAGTCCAAACAATGCTTTGAAAGTTTCCATTGTCGGGCCTGGACGGCCTCTTATGGTAATGAAAGTGGTTTGGAAGCCAGCGGTGTTGCCTCGCTGTCATTGAGTTCATTTCATTTGGGGCTTATCCATGGGTCGTCCTCACAGGCTGCCCACACCGTGTCATTCTGACCCACTAACCCCGAGTTGCAAGCCTCAGTGGATTAGCACGCATTCTCTCCTGACTATCGGACTCTCCAACCTGAAGCAACTTTGAGGGACCTCAATTGCGTAAAGGCGACAGGTGGCACAGCGGTAGAGTAGCTGCCTTGCTGCCTCTAAACATAGAACATAGAACATAGGTGCAGGAGGAGGCCATTCGGCCCTTCGAGCCGGCACCGCCATTCATTGTGATCATGGCTGATCGTCCCCTATCAATAACCCGTGCCTGCCTTCTCCCCATATCCCTTGACTCCACTAGCCCCTAGAGCTCTATCTTATGCCCCTGTCCCACTTAGGAAACCTGAACGGAAACCTCTGAACACTTTGCGCCCCACCCAAGGTTTCCGTGCGGTTCCCGGAGGTTGCAGGTGGTTGCCGGAGGTCTCCAGAGGATTCCGTTCAGGTTTCCTAAGTGGGACAGGGGCATAACTCTGTCTTAAATCCATCCAGTGACTTGGCCTCCACTGCCCTCTGTGGCAGGGAATTCCACAAATTCACAACTCTCTGGGTGAAATCGTTTTTTCTCACGTCAGTCTTAAATGGCCTCAGTCTAAAAGTCTAAAGTATCCATGGTTGTGTGCGTCTTTGATATAAGCTACTTTCTTGAGATCAGTACTAGTGATGGACTGGGTTTTGTCAACCACTTTCTGTATCCTGACCATATCAGGCTTTGAGTGTTCTATGGGGTGAGGTTGCCATAGCCCTGGACAAATATATTAAATCAGATTAAATGCTCAAATTAATTATTGATCTTTTACAGAACTTGCAGGAGCTTATATATTAAGCTTCCCCACCTGCCCATGGTCCTGGCTTCACATACATCCCCAGTTTTTATTGCTTCCGCATTGATGGGGGTTGTAACCACAAATACTGTCTGAAATGCTGCCGCTAAACGGTGTCCTTCTTGCATCTTCCTCAATGCTTGTTAACTCCTCCACTCTAGCCCCTAGCTCTCTTCTTGTGTGGTTTACTGTCAATATCAAGTTCAAGTTTACATTTATTGTCACATGCACCAATTGGTACAGTGAGATTTGAGTTCCCATACAACCATACGAATAAAAAGAACACAATACTCGATAGAATTGAACATGAACACCCCCCACACAGCGGAATCAACGTTTCCCACTGTGAGAGAAGGCAATAAAGTTCAGTCATCTTCCTCTTTGTTCATCCGTGCTCGGGGCCTTTGAGCCCTCCGCAGTCGCCGCTACGGCGGCCCGATGTTCAGGCCTTCTCGTCGGGATGATTGGAGCTCCGGCGTTGGAACGGAAGAACACTCTCAGCGGCTTGGAGATTCCGAATCGGCCACTTCCTATCAGAGACCGCGGCTCCCGAAGTCCACAGGCCGAGCTGGGCGGAGATTCAACACTGGCGACCGTCGGCAAAGGGATCCCAGGACTCGCGATGTTAAAGTCAGCGCCGCCCGCGGCTAGGAGCTCCGCAACCACAGCTCCACGGTGTTAGTCAGTAGGCCCAACACTCTGCAGCTTCAACACGGGCGATCCCCAGTAAGGCATCGTCCCGCTCCGCCATGGGATTCAGTGCTGCGCCGCTGCTGAAGCTCCGGCTGGTCTCCGGCAGGACAGGCCGCACCAATCCAGTTGGTAGTCCACGTGGGGGGGGGAAGGAAGATGCGAAAAGACGCATCTTTGTCCAGGTGAGCGATTGGAAACGGTTTCCCCCTATTCCCCCCCCCCCCCCCCCACCCACACACATAAAAAAGACTAAGAAACCTTTAAAACAAAAGGGTGCAAGGACAGACAGCTGCTGGCGAGGCCGCCACACTCTATGCCGCCACCCGGTGGAAATATTTCAGTCACATTGCGATGGTGGTCGGGCCAATGAAGGGATTGCTCTACCATTGGCACATAGATTGGGCAGTAGTCACTGGGTGTCTGATGGCTGCGAGCTGCCTAATGCTCTGCCCACAGTTGCTAAACATCCTGGTGGAGAATGTGAATGGTGGGATTGTGTCTGCCCTTCACGTTTCTGATGTCCTCCCTCAGTAGGCACAGCCATCTTCATGCAGTGAATTACCTCGGTCACTCTATTTCTCCCACGTTTTTGTGGCATAATGGGGCAGGTTTCCAGGGCTGCTGCTTCTCAGCGCCGATCCCGACATTGGGTGCTGTCTATGTGGAGTCTGCATGTTTTCCCATTGACCACGGGGGTTTCCTCTGGGTGCTCTAGTTTTCTCTCGCATCCCAAAGACGCGTGACTTTATTTTTGGTTCATTGGTCTCTGTAAATTGCCCGTAGTGTATAGGGGGGTTGCACGTAAGGTAATCAGGTCAGAGGGCGTGACACACGGAGCAGCTCAATCCATGTGGAGGACATGGTGGCCTCGGTACGCACTGTTAACACACAAATCGCGTACTTTCCTGTTAAAAAACGCCAAAATGGTCATTTTCTACAATGTAAATAATTGTGGGTGCTGTCATTGAAAGCGGGAAGGAACCAGGTTGAAACTGGTGTTATCTCATGGTTTAGCGCCTTTTACAATCCGCAACTAATAGCCGCATTCATTGTCGTGTCCAGAGAGATAGCACCATCTCGATAAGCCTTCGCTAAATAAAGCAAGCTCAAACTCAGAGCAATTTGATTGCAATATTGTGGGGTTATTTTTATAGGTGACTTAGCACTCAGAACCAAACGCTCTAATATCTTTGCTCTGAGCCCGAGCACCAAGGTGTAAGCGGCCGAAGGAGCGCATCCCTCGGGACAGCCCCCACTCAGCCCCCTGGGATCAGTGCTGTCCGGCCACGGCTGCCCTCCGCCCCGTCTCCCCCTGTGGGCCGCACTGTCAGGGGCTGTGGGTCGGCAGCGCCCACACACCGGGCCGGGTGAAGAGGGGCCGGTTGAAGCGGGGCCGGGGGAGATGAGGTCGTGGCTCTGGGCAACGTCAGCTGCAGCAAAGTTGGGGATGGTCTGCTCCCTCCGCCCACCCAGAGTCACCGACCGTGCTGCACCGACACCCCGACCTCGTCCTCCCCCCCCCCCTCACCCCCTGCCGCGGGGATAGACGGCCTGGGGTCCGCGAGTGTGCAACCGGTCCGGATGCTGGGCCAGAAGAAGGGCCCGCTGTGCTGGCAGCCATAGTAAATGCTTACCTGCAGTTCATCGCGTGTACTCCAGTTGGCGTGGCAACAGTACAGGTCGCGGGTCGTGACCTCAACTGCGTGCAACCTCCCTATAAGATGCGGATGCGAAAGTGGGATAATATAGTGTGGAGAGGTGATCAACGGCAGGCAAAGGACGGTGGGCCGAAGGGCCTGTTTCCATGTGTATCTTTAAATGAATTTAATCAAAATAGTCAAGGATGTTGCCATTCCATCCTGCCCTTCTCCCATCAAATATCTCGGACCACCAGACCATTATCGTCTACAATAGCCTCGCTCACTCTCACTGTTTCAGGACCTGCAACCCTAGGTTATTTGGGCTTCTCTAACTCTTGTTTCTTGCATGTTATTCTCCCATCACTATTGGCGTCTACTCCTGGGGCCTCCAGCTGCTGAGGTTCTAGGAGTTTCAATTTTCCACTCCCCCCCCCCCCAACCCACTTCCCCCTCCCCTATTTTATTTCAAGATGCTCCACAATTATCAACTCGTCACCTGCTGCCGCTGTGTCTGGAGATCTCTTTCATCGTATAAACACAAGTTGTTTTAGCCACACTGGCAAACACTTCTGTAGCTTGCTAATCACCAGGGGATACCAAATGCCAAACAGTAGAAATACAGAAACACAGGAAACTCCAGATGCTGGAAATTTGAACAAAACACACAAAGTGCTGGTGGAATTCAGCGATTAGGTAATATCTACGGAAGGAAATGGATTGGCGATATTTGCAACCCAACGTTGTATTCTCTAATTCTAAGCAATTTCTAGTAACACTCCACTCTCCTCTTGTCCCCTTCCTCTACCTTACTTGTTTAAACTGTTCCACATTTCTGAACAATGTATCCCTCTTGAGACCACATCTACCCCAGCCAACAATTGGCCTGCCAGGGAACCTCCCTGGGTAAGTAAGGCCATTTGGTGCTAGCCCTGATTTGTACTGGTCTTCCCCCTCCCCCACCATGCTATCAATCTGAAGAACCCAAAACGTCTCCCATCCTTTATGAGAGATGCTACCTGACCTGCTGAGTTAGTTACTCCAGTAGTTTGAGACTGTCTTAGGTGATGCTTTTGGTTGGGACCCTTCTATGGCTACTGAGATTCGAGGAGTTACAGTTTTCAGTAAATCTCCCTTTCCCTTTATGATGCCCCATATTTAATGAATTTGTCAGCTGCCACTGCAATGTTTGGAGATGTTCTGTGTCGAGAAGCGACTAAAGACGAGTCCCGACCTGAAACATCATCTATCCATTTCCCTCAACAGATGTGGACTGTTTTCAGCACTTTGTGTTTTGTAGTAGAAATCTTCCTTAATTGGCATAAGGTTCTGCAGTGTTTGTGTTGTGGAGCTCTGTACCAATGCAGAGAGAGACAGTCAAGTCCCGAATGGGCTGAATGGCCTCCTTCCCTGATGTAACTATTTGGCGATTCACTGCTTGTGTGTGTCAATAGTAACGTGTCACTGAAGACTCTGGTCTCCTGTTAACCTGTTGTAATCTTCTGATCTCCAGACCATAGAGGTGAGGTGTGCAGGGCCAGGGACAATGCCAGTGTTGTCCCCTCAGTATTGGCACATGAAAACCAAGCGAGGCTTATGTTAGAAACGCAAGGAACTGCAGAATCTGGTTCCCAAAAAATGACACAAAATGCAGGAGTAACTCAGCAGGTCACCTCAATGACTCGCTGAGTTACTGCAGCACTGAGGTTTATGTTATATTTGTTGTTCAGACAAATAGGCACTTTAAATTTATTGTAGACGCAAGGAACTGCAGGTGCTGGTTTCTCAAAAAAAGACACAGTGCTGGAAGAACTTAGCAGGTAGGGCAGATTTTCTGGACATCAAGGGGAGGTGACATTTCGGGTTGAGTTAGGATTCTTTCTTCACACCGATTGTAGTGGCAGGGATGAAGCTGGAAGAGAGATGGGGGCGGGACAAAGTCTGGTAAGTGATGTGGATACAGGTGATTGGCAGATGGTTAGGAAAAGGCCAGAGATGAAAGGACAAAAAGTGTGAGAAGAGGCACGAATTGTGAAGCCAGAAAGGAATGTAGTTGGGGGTGGGGGGAGGGAGTTGAAAAGGAGGAATAGGTGCGCATCCAGGTGGATAGGTGCCATCCAGGTGGGACACAAGGAAGAGAAGTGAAACATTGGGGGGGTGGGGGGTGATGTTGTTTTTGGTATCACTCTCAAACTTTCAGAGCAGGGTATTTAGTTGTATCCCTGAGCTCTTTGGTCTCCTGCATAAGAACATTATCCCACTGTCCAGGTTTTTGTCGGATGGCGAGACCAAACGTAGACCTGCAGATCATTTCGCTGAACACTTGCGCTCAGTCCGCGGTGGCCTGTGTGATCTACCGGTAAACCAAACATTTCAACTCCCCTTCCCATACTGACCTTTCCATCCTGGGTCTCCTCCACTGTCACATTGCCACTGCACGCAAATTGGAGGAACATCTAGCTCCTCATGGTTTGCTTTCGGCATTTTACAACCTAGTGGTAGGAAAGTTGATTTCTCTAATTTCAAGTTACTCCTGCATTCCCCCCCACCCCCACCCTAGTCGTTCTACTAGTTCCACTGTTCGCCTCCTCGTACCCTTTCATGAGAACATCTTCCCCAGCCAACATTGGGCCATTATGGACTCCACCGTTCCTGAGGTCATCTGTTGCCGGCCCTGTTTTGTTCTTTCAGTCTGAAGAAGGTTTGCGACCCGAAACATCGCCTATTCCTTTTCTCCAGAGATGCTGCCTGTCTCCCTGAGTTACTCCAGCATTTTGTGTCTAAAAAAGGATTTATGTAGGATTAGTGTAAATGTTGGTAATTAATCAGTGGTCCGTGAAGATTTGGTGGGTTGAAGGGGCTATTAAGCACAGTATCTCCCTGATTCCGATAACGGTGTGCTTAAAAATACAGGTTGCTGTTAAAGTGGTGATAAAATAGAATAAAATCCAGGACACATTTGAAGGTTAATTATGATTCAGAATCCTTCACCCTCCCTGCATTATTACCTTGACTCATTTTACTCTCAGTCCTATGGAGATGTTTGACAGCAGGAGCCAGATGCTAGAGTTTGATATTTATGGTGGGGCAGAGTTATTTGCTGCTTACCTCACGGTGTTCACAGCCTGAACTGCTGCTAGACACTGGCCCAGACGCGTACACGCAGAGATAGCCTTTATAGTGAGCTTTGGGCAGCCAAAGCTCACTAAGATGACTCAGCTGTTGGACTGCACTTCAGCAGCTGAAGAGGGATGGCAGGCTAAAAATTGGGGGGAATGAATGGGAGGTTGGAATGTTTTAAAAAGAGTGTGCATTGTGCCGGCAGAGTTGGAAATTTGCCCAAAAAAATCGCTGTGAATTTTTGTGCCATTATGTATATAAGCAGCAGCACAGAGTGGGACTATATGTTCACTTACTTGGCTCCTGGGTGATGAATAAATCTAATGCCGTTAAATATACAGCAATGCCACGGGCAGTAGTGAACTGCTTCTTAGTGCTGGTGTTGATAAAGCAATCCACTGCTAATGGGTGCAGGCAAATGCATGAACAGTTATTGAGAAGTCACTGACAGGAGCTTCCTACGAACGCCTAACAGCAGACGTCACAGTGAGGTAACTGGTATCACAGAAGAGATTTACCAGGCTAATTCCTGGGATGAGAGAGTTGCCCTACCTTAAACCACTAAGAATATTAGATTTCTATTCTTTGGAGTCTAGAGTAATGAGGGGCATCTAATTGAAACATAGGAGATTCCAAGGGGGCACAATAAGGTAGGTGCTGAAATGTTTCCAGCAGTGAGCGAATCTTGAACGAGGGGTTAAAGTTGCAAACTATGCGGGCGATCACTGAAAACTGAGATGCATAGGAATTCCTCGTAGAGGATGATGAATCTCTGGAATTGTCCACCCTGGTGACTTCAGTTTAGAGATACAACGCGTAAACAGGCCCTTCGGCCCACTGAGTCCACGTCGACCAGTAATCCCCGCAAACTATCCTACACACACTAGGGACAATTTACAATTTATTTTGCCCAGCCAATTAGCCTATAAACCTGTACGTCTTTGAAGTGTGGGAGGAAACAGGATCCTCCGGAGAAAACCCATGCAGGTCACGGGGAGAAGGTAAAATTCTGTACAAACGGCACGGCATCCATAGAAAGGATTGAACCCGGGTCTCTGGGGCTGTAAGGCAGCAACTCTATCCCTGCACCACTGGCGCCCTATGTTGTTGAAGTTGTGGAAGATAGATCACTTGAGATATTTACGGAATATTTAGGTCATTTATTTTTCAAAGATCAGGGACCTAATGGCTCAGATATTGCAGCTAGTTGTCGATTCAGCCACTCCATCGCGCAAACCTGCACCCACTTCCCCAACCACTCAATAGCTCCATCCACACTTCATTCTGCCTCAGGAAAACAGCGAACATAATCAAGGACTACTCACACTTCAGTCATTCCCTCTTCTCCCCCTTCCCATCAGGCAGATGATATATAAGATACATAAGCATGAAAAGACATACCACCAGTTTCAAGAGCAGCTTTTTCCATACTGTCTTCCTCTGTTACAGACTATTGTACAGACCTCTCATAAACTAAGGAAGTATTCCCGATCACCCAATCCTTTCTCTTTTGCATTACCTGTTGTACTCGTGTATGGTACGATTTGCCTGGATTGCAAACAAAACAAAGTTCCTCACTGTATCTAGGCACAAGTGAGAATGAAGCAATAAACAAACGGAGGAGGTGGTGTGGCCTGGGCAGATCAGCCATAATCAGATTAAGTTGCAGGGCAGGCTCATTCCTGCTAATGTTTTCTTGTATTCATGTGAATGCTATTTCTCTGCTCACTGAGTGGGTCAACTACTGGAATAGTATTTTAATTGTGCACCTCAGTCCAGAACATGTTTTGGGGCAGGGTGTTTTTGAGAGCTGTGATGGTTATAACAAATAGAGCGTGGAAACAGGCCCTTTGGCCCAACTTGCCCATCGTAAATAACATGTCCCATTGGCACTCATCTCACCTGCCTGTGTTTGGCCCATATCCCTCTATCCTAAGCATGTACATGTTTAAATGTTTATTAAATGTTGCAGTAGTACCTGCCTCAACTACCTCCACCGGCAGTTTGTTCCATACACCCACCACCCTTTGTGTAAAAAAAGTTATCCCTCAGGTACCTATAAAATATTCTACCCTCACCTTAAAGCTATGGTTGCTTCATAATAATGAGTAATGAATAATTCTTAGTTATTTGTCATAATCTTGAAATAGCTGAACAGATATTGTAGCATAATTGTTAAGTGACTAGACTGGCAACCAGTCTGGAGACACGAGTTCAAATCCCACCCATATCTCGGTCCTCAAATTAAAATATGGAACTAAAACTAATGGCACTAAGAGTAACCTGGAGATAACCAAATCTGTTTTCCAATGCCTGTAAGGGAATAACACCCACCAGCCCTAATTAATTTTGCTGATATATAAATTCAGACTCACACTTAACCATGGGTTCAACCCTGACTATCTGTGCTATCTGTATGGAGTTGGTATGTTCTCCCCATGACCTGCGGGGTTTTTAGCCTGGATCTCCGGTTTCCTCCCACACTCCAAAGCGTACAGGTTCTCTGGTTAATTGGATTGGTATAATTGTTAATTGTACTGTGTGTGTGTGTGTGTGTGTTAGCATGAGTCTGCATGGAATGCTAGTGAGCGCGGACACGGTGAGGCCTGTTGTGACACTGTATCTTTAAACTAAACTAAACACAATTGATGGGCAATTAGTGACAGGCATTGAATTGCCAGTTTGTTAATGATGTCCATGTCTGATAAGGAAATAAATGAATGAAAATGACCTAGCATAGTAGAAAATACACGCAGGTACACAAAATTGCTGGAGGAACTCAGCGGGTGCAGCAGCATCTATGGAGCGAAGGAAATAGGCGACGTTTCGGGCCGAAACCCTTACACGCAACAGGCAAATAACGTGGAAAAACCTGGAGCAGGAATGATGTCAGTGACTGGACCTCTGGTGTTTCATTGGTCAGAAACCGCATGGGAGCTCAGGTGAAGCTGTGGAAGGTGCTACAGAAATGCAGGTCATTCTTTGACTTTTTGTTTGTTTCCTTCTCCCTCATTCTTTTCTCGTTTCTTGCTTTTATTATCAATGATTTAGCTCTGCGCTCCCCTGCCCCACACCAAGTGTGAGATGACTAAATTTCTATCAAAAGCACATTTCACCACTGACTATTCAAAACCAGAACCTGCTGGGAAGACATTGTTGGTGCCTGTGGTGAGAAATAATGTTAATATTTCAGAGCCATGAAACATGAAAGATCAGCGCCTTGTAATTTTAACCGTTCTACTCTCAGTTGCTGCCATTTGCTCCTTACATTTTAGATTTCTCTATGTGTAGGAAGGAACTACAAATGTTGATTTAAACTAAAGATAGATACAAAACTGGAGTAACTCAGTGAGTCAGACAGCATCTCTGGAGAAAAAGAGTTGGTGGCATTTCGGGTCGAGACCCTTCTTCAGTATGTTCACTTAGTTTGCCTTTCGATGAAGATTAAAACTGGATAGATTGCAGCCTAGAAGAGAACTGTCTCAGCTGTAGTTAAAGAGCTGTTACTGTTTAGTTATACAGATACAGCATGGTAACAATCACTTCGGTCCACCGAGTCCGTGCCGACCAGCGATCACCCCTATACTATGTATGAACTATAGTAGTTCATATATTAGTTCTATCCTACACACCAGGGGGAGTTTACAGAAGTCAATGAATCTGCAAATCTGCAAGTCTTTGGAATGCGGGAAGACACCATGCGGTCACGAGGAGAAAGTGCGAACTCCATACAGACAGCACCCATAGTCAGGATCGAACCCAGGTCTCTGGGGCTGTAAGGCAGCAACTCTACTGCTGTGTCACTGTTCTGTCCCCAGCCCTGTGGCGTTTGTGCTCCCAATGGGTGCACCTTCTCCTTGTTTGACTTTCATGGGACTGGATGATTGTTTCCTTGCTTGATGTTAAATCCCAAATCAAGGCAATGATATCCATCACAGTGTGCAACTTGAGAAAGCACGGTAAGGGCTGGGGACTTGTGTTTTTAGTCATGGTGCTTATGTCTCTACCGCAAGTAGTGCAGTTAGAGAAAATCTGTAGCTTCATTGCAGTCAACCGAAAGAGGAAACGGCAGAATTCCAGAAGATCAGACAGCATCTGTGGAGAGAGACTAATGTTTCAGGTCGAAGATTTTTCAGTAGAAGGGGAGTGAATCATGAGGAGGGTCTTTGGACTGAATAATTGAGGCTAGTG
The DNA here is from genome assembly GCF_010909765.2 of Amblyraja radiata. Classification (NCBI taxonomy): domain Eukaryota; kingdom Metazoa; phylum Chordata; class Chondrichthyes; order Rajiformes; family Rajidae; genus Amblyraja; species Amblyraja radiata. Next base: position 14,261,338 of record NC_045959.1, on the reverse strand, counting down.
ACGCAACCTTTCTTGCTGAGTTTTTCTGGCATTTTCCATTTCCAGTTTTGGGAATCTGCAATAGTTTGCTCCCATTACTGTAGATTACTGAGTTGTATTAGATTGATCAGTGCCCCTCAACCCTTAGTTTTCTTGGTTTCTGGTGAGGCTCTGCTCTTTCAACGTCTGCAGTAAGATGCTGCAGATGTTCTACCAATCGGTGGTAGCCAGTGCCATCTTCGTCGCTCTCGTATACTGGGGCAGCAGGGTGAAGGTCGTGAACGCCAACGGAATTATCAAGCTCATCAGCAAGGCTGGCTCCTTCCTGGGGTGGAGTTGGATTCACTGGAGATGGTCTTGGAGGGGTGGATGCTCCTCAAACTGTGGAGCATCTTGGACAATACAGCTCATCCCCTCCATAACACACTGGTCACCCTGAGGAGCACCTTCAGCATCAGACTGGTTCCACCAAGATGCGGGACCGAACGCCACAGGAAATCCTTTTTCTCTGTAGTTATCAAACTGCAACTAATCCCCCTTCTGCCGTGGAGTAGTCTGACTCCCCCTCCCACCGCCTCCAATCCTTACACATCCCTAATCCTGGACTTTCCACTCATCACTTTAATTTCATATTTCATGTATCTTGTTGTGTTGGTAGACCAATTTCCCTCCTGGGAAAAATAAAGTTCTATATCGAATCATATGTAGAAACATAGAAACATAGAAAATAGGTGCAGGAGTAGGCCATTCAGCCCTTCGAGCCTGCACCGCCATTCAATATGATCATGGCTGATCATCCAACTCAGTATCCTGTACCTGCCTTCTCTCCATACCCCCTGATCCCTTTAGCCACAAGGGCCACATCTAACTCCCTCTTAAATATAGCCAACGAACTGGCCTCAACGACCTTCTGTGGCAGAGAATTCCAGAGATTCACCACTCTCTGTGTGAAAAATGTTTTCCTCATCTCGGTCCTAAAGGATTTCCCCCTTATCCTTAAACTGTGACCCCTTGTTCTGGATTACTTGTAGTAATTCTGGGATCCATTGGGCTCCCCATCAAATAAGCCAGGCAGAAATACTTCAAGTCCTCTGAAAGTAATTGAAGTCAACATTTTCCGCTCCTCTTTCCTGCTGACCCGATTCCAATTTAATATAATCTTTCCAATATTTGCATGTTTCTTTGGCTTTAGAGTCATAGAGAGAGAGACAGCATAGAAACGGGCCCATCAACACACTGTGTTTGTGTCGGCCAGTTACACTAATTCCACATTAATCCCATTTTATATTTCCCTCCCTTTCTGACAGATTACCCCCAGATTTCACCAATCACCAACACCAAATGGCCAATTTAGAGTGGCCAATTCATCAACCAAGCGGTATGTCTTTGGGAAGTGGGAGGAAATGGGATCATCCGGAGGCAACCACGTGATTACAAACAGATCGAGCAAAGTCCACACAGAGAACACTTGGGATTACTGCAAGATAAAACAAGCCTCTATAATAGACAGCTACATTTATGTAGTGCCTTCTTCAAAGCTTAAATCATCAAAAGAAAGCTCCTGGGCAGCCTGTTATAATACGGGGAGCTTATTCCGCAATCTTGGATTAACAAACTCCACCAGGTTGAGCTTTAGGATTATTTTTGTCATATGTACCAAGATACAGTGAAAGGCACACTATACATGAATACAATCAAGTCAGACTCAAAACTACAATAGATAGAGGAAAGGGCAAGATATGGCGCATCAGTTGTATCGGTAACGTCCGATGTCTGCAATGAGGTAGAGGTGAATCGGGCAGTACACTATCTTAGGGAAGGACCGTTCAGAAGCTTGATAGCAGAGGGGAAGCAATGTTGCAGTAACTACTGGACAATTCTCATGGGTATTACAATTGAAAAATTCTGGAATCACTCAGCAGGTTAGGCAACATCTGCGGAATGAGAAACAGAGTTAACATGTCTGATCTGTCATGATTGGTCCTCTTATGTTTTGGTTGAGGAATAAGTAATGCTTATCTCATCAAATCAGTTCCACAATCCAAAAGTCTTGCCCTTATTTCAAATCATTCAATGGTCTCAGCCCCTCCGCTATTCCTTCCCAATAACTCTTTTTGCTCCATCCATTGTAGCTCCCTGTTCAACCACCCAATACAGCCTGTACATTATTGGCCCATGTACTATTCCCCCACACCCTCAAATTCCCAATCTAAACCTAGAAACTAGGAACTGCAGATGCATGTGTAATAAAAGGACACAAAGTGCCGGAGTAACTCAGCGGGTGAGGCAGCAACTCTGGAGAATGATGGATAGGTGGCGTTTCTGGTCAGGACCCTTCTTCTGACTCAGTCTGAAACATCACCCATCGATGTTCTCCAGAGATGCTGTCTGACCCGCTGAGTTAATCAAGCATTTTGTGCCCCATCCCAACCAAAACCTGTCTGCCTCTCTTTTGTAAAGATGCTCCTTAAACCCATCCTTCTGAACTAAGCTCCTCGTCGTCTACACTGTGTGACTCTTGGGGCAGGCTCAGTGTTTGGTTGAGACTTGTCTAGACATTTGGGAACACTATAATGTATGCGAGGATAGAGGTTGTTGATGGAGCAGAACGATGGATTGAAATTCTTTCCATTGGGACTCTGGGGGTATCCCAGTCTAAAATCACCTGATGATGATGGCACCTCTGACTGAGCTGGTTACCCCCTACTCCCTGTCACTTCAGACAACCAACAACTTCGTAATGCTGATTCTGGTGCAGGGGTTGGGTATCAGTTGGCACATGTCGCTCTGCAAATTTTATTGAATGTAAGGTGGTAAAATTGGGAGAGGGAGGTGGCAATCTGCTGAAGCTTCCACTGTATTCAGTGCTGCTTTACAGTGGGGATAATACAATACAATACAATAATACTTTATTAGCCAAGTATGTTTGGCAACATACGAGGAATTTAATTTGCCAAGTCAGTCGTCATACAAATAAAAAGCAACAGAATACATAAAATACATTTTAACATAAACATCCACCACAGTGACTCCTCCACATTCCTCACTGTGATGGAAGCCTCTTTGTCCTCCCGCGGTCAGGGTCCTCGAGCCTTCTGTTGACGGGACGATCTTGGCTCCTGTAGCTGGCGGTGTTCGTGCCCTCCGCGTTGGGGAGATCACCCCTGCATCGGGGGGAATCTTGGCTTCCCCACCACCGAGCGATCGGACCCCGGGTCGGAGCTTGTCGAACCTTCTGCATCGTTGGAGCTCTCGCCTTCCACGGGCTCTGCCCAGACTGCGAGCTCTCGATGGTAAAGTCCGCAGGCCGCAGTTGGAGCGATCCCAGGCGAGGGATCGGCTCCGCTGGTAAGTCCACGCCCCACGGTGGGACTCAAAGTCAGTCCCAGGCGAAGCCTCCAGCTACAAAATGTTAGGCCGCAGATCGATCGGAGATACGACCTGGAAAGTAATCGCATCTCCGGCAGGATAAGAGATTGAAAAATAAATTTCCCCCGACCCCTTCCCCCTCCCCCACATAAAACAAACCAGAGAACATTAAAACAAACTTTCAAAACACACTAGCAATGACAAAAAAAGAAGAAAAAGTAGACAAACAGTTGGCAAGGCTGCCAATCATATGGCACCCCTAGTGGTAAAACAGCGCAGTACAAGAACAGGCCCTTAGGCCCATATTGTCAATGCAAGTTTAACTAATCATTGCCAGTTCTCCTCTCCGTGGGGGTAAAACTGGAATGAAGTAGGAACTTGTGTGTCCCCACGCTACTCCTTCCATTGGCTGTGCAGCTGTTGTATATCCCTGAGATCAGTCTCTTCTGATCAAGCGCGGGAATCTCTGCCGACTTCCCTTGAGTGCTCTGTGATGTGTGAATGAGGTTAGATTCCAGATCCTCTTTTGTGTCGGACAGGACTGGTTGATTCTCCTGCAGACATGAAGTGGCAAATTGTTCTTCAGCCCATGGAGACCACGGCAAAGTGTTTTTCCGTGACTCAGACCAAGAGAAAACCCAACGAGTTCCCCTTTTCTCAAACCAGATTGTGAAAGTCACAAGGTAAGACGTGGTTCCCTTAAAAAAAAAAATCTTTTTCTAAATAGGGGATAGAAAGTTAGAAGCAGAGATGCTGACAGCAATTAGGGAGAGTCCAGTCAAACATTTGAATCGCAAGTGTAGAGTGTCACAGGCCAAGTGCTGGATGATGAACTGCTGGAGGAACTCAACGGGAAAGGCAGCATCCGTGGAGGGGAATGGGAGCTCTCAGGATGAGGCGTTCCACTCTAGGATATCTGGGATGTTCACTTTCTTCAGTGAACGTGGTCCCACACCACCTCAGATGTAGATGGAAACATAGAAAATAGGTGCAGGAGTAGGCCATTCGGCCCTTCGAGCCTGCACCGCCATTCAATATGATCATGGCTGATCATCCAACTCAGTATCCTGTACCTTCCTTCTCTCCATACCCCCTGACCCCTTTAGCCACAAGGGCCACATCTAACTCCCTCTTAATTATAGCCAATGAACTGGCCTCAATTACCTTCTGTGGCAGAGAATTCCACAGATTCACCACTCTCTGTGTGAAAAATGTTTTTCTCATCTCGGTCCTAAAAGATTTCCTCCTTATCCTTAAACTGTGACCCCTTGTTCTGGACTTCCCCAACATCGGGAACAATCTTCCTGCATCTAGCCTGTCCAACCCCTTAAGAATTTTGTGCGTTTCTATAAGATCCCCCCACAATCTTCTAAATTCTAGCGAGTACAAGCCGAGTCTATCCAGTCTTTCTTCATATGAAAGTCCTGACATCCCAGGAATCAGTCTGGTGAACCTTCTCTGTACTCCCTCTATGGCAAGAATGTCGTTCCTCAGATTAGGAGACCAAAACTGGAGTTTTTACCTGTGTCTCCTGTGGTTTCCCACGCCTCCGTTCTCACACCTCGTCCCCAAACCACAGACAGAAGAAGGAGACAGTTCCTCTGGTCATTACCATTTCCTTCCGCAGTGTTCCTGACCCACTGTGTTCCTTCAGCAATTTTTTTTTTCTCTTATAATTCCAGCATCTACAATCTGTCATGTCTCCATGTGCTGGAAGATGAGATTAATGTAGATGACTGCCCCGTGGTTGCCATGGACACAGAGGGCCGAACGGCTTGTTTCCATGCTGCATGACTAAAGGGGCTGTCCCACTGTACGAGCTAATTCAAAAGTTCTCCCGAGTTTCTCCTGATTCGAACTCGGAGAATTACGGAAATGGCCGATCGTAGGTGCCCGGGGCTCTCACGAGCTTACCGTGTTTCCCGAGTACCTGCCGTTAGCGTTATGAGCCGCTAAGAAACGTCCTGAGCTCCGACGTACCCGCTACGTACATTCTACGTGCTTACCACGAGTTTGATTTTTTTTTAAACTCGGGAGATCTCTTGAATTAGCTCGTACAGTGGGATAGGCCCTTAAATATTTCTGAGTGTCCTGCAGTCTGACTTCCAGCATTATCACTATTGCTATTTCTGCTCATGAATGATTGAATTGAATTGCATCCAGTGGCGATGGTCTACCAGGAACCTACCTGCCTGCACTGTTTGGGATGTGTGAGGGAATCGGAGCACCCAGATAAATCTCAGTGTCCAGTAGTGAACTTGTGAACTCGACACAGACAGTGCCCGACATCAGGATTGCACCTGATCCCTGGAGCTGCAAGGCAGCACCTCCACAAGTTGTGCCACTGTGCTGCCCCTCTTCTAACGGTCCAAACTGAGTTTTATTTGAATTATCATTCCTTTCTTATAGATTGCAATTGTCTGTCCAACCCTCTGGTTGGGTATGCTCCCTAAGGGCACCTACCCTTCAGTTTGTATTTGAAGGAAAATTAGCTTTTATATACTGGTATATACATAAGGAAAGTACCAAGCTCTTCATACATTCTAAGTGTTGGTCTATACATTCAGTGATGTTAGTATTATGCATAGCATTGTTAGCATGTCTGTTTTGTGCAGAGCACAATTGCCACTTCTGGCCCCCTTTCTGCTGTGTGAGGGCTTTTTACACTGGACCTAGCCCCTCAATGTCCAGTAGTGAAAGAACACTTTCACTCAGAACCTTTGTATTGGCTGCATCAAGTTCAGTGCATCCTTCAGCACATACTCCTGCCGTCTGCAATGTGTCGGGTGGCAGCAATAGCTTATATTAAATTTAAAAAAGACAAGAGTGCCGGAGTAACTCAATAAGGCGGCATCTGTGGAGGATATTGACATGTGACATTTCAGGTTTCTTTTCTTCAGACCTGGAGGGTCCTAACTCAAAGAATCACCTATCCATGTTCTCCAGAGATGCTGCCCAACCCGCTGAGTTACTCCGGCAGTTTGTGTTTTCTTTGCAAACCAGCGTCTGCTGTTCTTTGTTTCTACTCTTAACTTGTGGGTAACTTGCTCTGTGAAAGAATGACAATTTTCGAGTAGACCAAGGAGCGTCTATGGCCAAATTGATGGTGTTCCAGTCGCATTGGATGTCTATCTCCGAGTGTGTGTGTGTCATGGTCATCTTATTTGGTTTAAAACTAAACCAACACATTTGTGTAAGAGAATAAGGGCTTACCTTTGACTTGTAGCTATTTTAACCAGAATTTGAAAAAAGTATTAGAGAATGATTGTCTCATTGATGCTTGTTCAATGTCATCAAGTTAACTTCCTTTTTAATGACAAGCCACAGGATGTGCTGTAGCTTTCCTTTTCATTCACAGAATACATTTTTGAATGAAATGTGAATGGGCTTGTCAATTGGAGGGAGGTACATTTCTGCTCTAGAAGAGCAAGACATAGTAGCAAGGTGAGCTACAAAGGGATGATGTGCTTTCTATTGTAGGTGCTAATCTCTGCGGTCTGCATGTTCAGCTGGAGTCACTGTGTGTCTGTTTTTGCAAGGTGCATGCGAACGGACTGCAAATCACCACAATTAGGGCATAGTTCTGCTAACAAGAAGGACAAGTGCCAGTGTCCAACAGCAAACGACCTTCCCTTGAAGGGCAAGGCATGCCAAGTAGTGCCACACATTGCAAATACAAAGGTACTTACTGATCATCTGGGATAGGAACTGTAAGTGGTGGAAATATGCAACAGGTCAAACAACATTCCGCAGGCACTTTAGTTTAGTTTAGAGATACAGCGCGGAAACATAGGTGCAGGAGTAGGCCATTCAGACCTTCGAGCCAGCACCACCATTCAATATGATCAGGGCTGATCATCCAAAATCAGTACGCCGTTCCTTTTCCCCATATCCCCTGATTCCCTTAGCCCTAAGAGCTGAATCTAACTCTCTTGAAAACATCCAGTGAATTGGCCTCCACTGCCTTCTGTGGCAGAGAATTCCACAGATTCACAAAGTTTTTCCTCATCTCCGTCCTAAATGGCCTACCCCTTATTCTTAAACTGTGACCCCTGATTCTGGACTCCCCCAACATCGGGAACATTTTTCCTCCATCTAGCCTGTTCAATCCTTTACGAAGTTTATATGTTTCTATAAGATTCTGGAATTTTATGAAGATGTAACTAGGAAAATGGACAAGGGAGAGCCAGTGGATGTAGTGTACCTGGACTTTCAGAAAGCATTTGATAAGGTCCCACATAGGAGATTAGTGGGCACAATTAGGGCACATGGTATTGGGGGTAGAGTGCTGACATGGATAGGGAATTGGTTGGCAGACAGGAAACAAACAGTAGGGATTAACGGGTCCCTTTCAGAATGGCAGGCAGTGACTAGTGGGGTACCGCAAGGCTCGGTGCTGGGACCGCAGCTATTTACAATATACATCAATGATTTGGATGAAGGGATTCAAAGTAACATTAGTAAATTTGCAGATGACGCAAAGCTGGGTGGCAGTGTGAACTGTGAGGAGGATGCTATGAGAATGCAGAGTGACTTGGACAGGTTGGGGGAGTGGGCAGATACATGGCAGATGAAGTTTAATGCGGATAAATGTGAGGTTATCCACTTTGGTAGCAAAAACAGGAAGGCAGATTACTATCTATATGACGTCAAGTTGGGAAAAGGGGAAGTACAATGGGATCTGGGGGGTCCTTGTTCATCAGTCTATGAAAGTAAGCATGCAGGTACAGCAGGCAGTGAAGAAAGTGAATGGCATGTTGGCCTTTATAACTATTACTACGGACTGACGCTAAACTGCATTTCGTTGTACCCATACTTGTATCTGTGCAATGACATTAAAGTTGAATTGAATTGAATAACAAGAGGAATCGAATATGGGAGCAAAGAGGTCCTTCTGCAGTTGTACAGAGCCCCAGTGAGACCACAGTGGAGTATTGTGTGCAGTTTTGGTCCCCTAATTTGAGGAATGACATTCTTGCTATTGAGGGAGTGCAGCGTAGGTTTACAAGGTTAATTCCCAGGATGGCGGGATTGTCATATGCTGAGAGAATGGAGCAGCTGGGCTTGTACACTATGAAGTTTAGAAGGATGAGAGGATATCTCATTGAAACATATAAGATTGTTAAGGGTTGGGACACGCTAGAGGCAGGAAACATGTTCCCGATGTTGGGTGAGTCCAGAACCAGGGGCCACAGTTTGAGAATAAGGGGTAAGTCATTTAGAACGGAGACGAGGAACCACTTTTTTTCACAGAGAGTTGTGAGTTTGTGGAATTCTCTGCCTCAGAGGGCGGTGGAGGCAGGTTCTCTGAATGCTTTCAAGAGAGAGCTAGATAGGACTCTTAAAAATAGCAGTCGGGGTATGCACTGGTATTTAGAAGGATGAGAAGGATCTTATCGAAACATGGGAAATTATTAAGGGATTGGACACGTTTGGTGCAGGAAACATGTTCCTGATGTCGTGTGAGTCCAGAACCAGGGGGCATAGTTTAAGAATAAAGGGAGGCCATTTAGAACTGAGACGAGGAAAAACTTTTTCACCCAGAGAGTTGTGAATTTGTGGACTTCTCTGCCTCAGAAGGCGGTGGAGGCCGACTCACTGGATGCATTCAAAAGATAGTTAGGTAGAGCTCTTAGTCTAGGAGAATCAAGGGATAGTAGAGAATGCAGGAATGAGGTACTGATTGTGAATGATCAGCCATGATCACATTGAATGGCGGTGCTGGCTCGAAGGGCCGAATGGCCTACTCCTGCACCTATTTTCTATGTTTCTATATAAATGTTGTTATTGTATCTACCTCGGCCATTATTGAAATTGTATCTACTTTTGATTTACCCACCTTCCTCTGTGTTAAGTCATAAAGCTATACAGCATGGAATACAGGCTCTTTGGCTCAACTTGTCCACACCCACCAAGTTGGCACTTTGGGTTAGTCTCACTTACCTGCATTTAGTTCATATTCCTCCAAGCCCCTGCTTTCCATTTATCTGTCCAAATGTATTTTGAAAGTAGATAAAAGTGCTGGAGAAACTCAGCGGGTGCAGCAGCATCTATGGAGCGAAGGAAATAGGCAACGTTTCGGGCCTAAACCCTTCTTCAGATTTTGAAAGTTCCTGAAGATCCTTCTGAAGACTAGGCCTCTCACCAGATCCTTCCTCAGACCCCCATATGTTTCTCCATCAAGTGAATACTCAGTTCTCTTTGAAAACTGTGTGGCATTTAATTTTGAACCTCCTCTCAGCACACTTCCCTTGCATGCGGTGAAGCTCAAATCCTCACGGCTTCACAGGTCTGCATTTGTCATCTCTGGTTCAATTGTTTGTCTCCTAAAGGTTAGAACAGAACTCGTGGATAGCCACTTAACCTGCTTTCATCGCTGCCAGTGTGTGTGTGAGCGTTGGTGCGAGTTGGCAGGATTGGGGTCCACACTGATTCCCTTGCAGCCAAATAGAATCGTAGAATGGTTACTGCGTAGAAGGAGGCCATTTGGCCCATCAGAGAGTGAGAGGGAGAGTCATACAGCACATCAACAGGCCCTTCAGACCAACTCATTCATGTCGAACAAGATGCTCCATCTAAACAGGTCTCAATTGCCCAAGTTTGGCCCACATCCCTCTAAACCTTTCCTATCCATGTACCATGACCAAATCCGCCGTTTTCCAGAGAAAATTTCTTGTCCCACCCTTCTTTACTCCCTCCACCCCACCCCATCCACAACCACCCTGGCCGTTCTCCGTAACCTTGCAAAATGTTCTCCACCACGCACTTATCCAATTCTCTCAAGGCCACAGTGGACCCTCCCTCTACCACATATTCAGCAGTGCATTCCGGATAACAACCATGCAATGTTTAAAAACAACTTTCTCTCATGTCACTGATAATTCTCTTCCCCTTTTTTCTAACCGAGACCTCCATTTCCTAACCATTCCAGCCATGAGACCAGCCTCCCACTCTCCACAATGTCTGGACCCATTGACATTGTATAGACTTCTATCAAACCTATCCTCGGCCTTCTCTTATTCCCAGCCTTTCAAATCTAATTGTAGTTCCTAGCCCTGAGAACGGTTCTCACAAATCTTTTTCGGAACTTGTCTAATGCCTTCACATCCTTCCTATAATGTGGTGACTAGAATTGAACATATTGCTCCAGTTGAGGGTGGAGCTGTGTTTTATAGAAGTTTTAGTGTTACTTCCTTCATTTTATATTCTCGGCTTTTATTGATAGAACCCAAAGTTGCCTGTGTCTTATTGAACTCTTTCTGAATCAACCCTGCCGCTTTCAATGATCTTGGTCTAGCTTACTCCCAGATCATTCCTGCATCTCTTTCGGGACGATGTCCTTTGTTCTGTGGAGACACAAGATGCTGGAATGTGGAACAACTAACAGTCTGTTGGAGACACTCAGTGGATCAAGCAGCATCTGTGGGGGAAAGATGGGAGGGAGGAAGTACGGACAACATTTTGAGTCGAAATCCTGCATCGGGAACACCGTTGTTCTATATTATGCCACTTTCTTCCTACCAAAATGCAACATCTCACATCATTAAACACCCTTTGCTGCACATCTGCCCATTCTACCACTGCATATATCTCCTGGTGCAGTTTGTCACTGCCCTCTTCACAGTGGACAATGCTGCCGACAGCTCACACTGAAGCATGTGCACAAATAAAGGACACCCGTTCCTTGACGTTGATGGGAAGCTGACCAATGGCCTGGAATGAAGTGAAGGACAGAGAACATTGGCGCAGGGCAGTTGCCGGGAACTGAATCCAATATCCCATTTACACCACTTGGCGATAGCGTCTGGCAGAAGCGGAACCTTAAAGGGAAGGAACGGCTAAAAATAATATTTGGGCTGCAAGCCATCTCACCAGCATGGGTGATTGTACATTGCTCCTTTTGCTGCTTTGACACTGCTCTATTGTTGTGTATGGGTATGAAACACCAGTTTACTTTAAACTAAATTTAGAAACAGTCATGAATCTGCCAAGATAGTATCAGGCTTGCAGACACACACCAAGATATGTTCAATCGCCAATTCTACAGTAGCGCAATGCCCTGGAGCCATATGATTTGTTGATGCCTGAAAATATTTAATATTTACAGCAGACTATGCTGTATATTATATTATTTTCCCCCAAAGAGCCATTTCTGATTTTATTTTGTTGGAAGAGAGTAGCTTGCCAAGTACACATTGTTACACTGCCTCGCATGGAGCCGTGCACAAGATCGTTAGATCTTGAATGGACGGGGAGATAAAAAGCAAGCGGTTTGCATTGGTGTTCACTGGGGCAGTGAAATAATAGTACAATCCTGTTTATCTTATTGAAACTCATCTGAGCACTTTATTCAGTAAGTTACTAAATGGAACGCGGTGTTTGTATTTGAAGAAGGCAGGGTCAAACGAGGACGGCAGAGTAGCACAGCTAGTAGAGGGGCTGCATCTTGGCTGCTGTAAATTAACCCTCGTATGTAGGTGAGAGGTAGAGTCATAGGTGGCCTGGTATTGATGGGAATGTGAGAAGAATTAAGTAGGATTAACGTACATTTGTGATTGATGGCTAGCAAGACTGGATGGGCTGAAGGGCCTGTTTTCTGCTGCGTGACTCCACGATGTAGCTTTCTCCAGTGTGTGGTGCAGGGGTGTGGTAGGTCTGGGCTGTGACTTCCCTCTCCTCACTGTAGTTATCAAGAGAACATATTTGTACAGAACAGATTTTAAAAATGTTGGAGGAACTCAGCAAGTGAGGCAGCATCTGTGGAGAGAAATGGACAGACAATGGTCCCGACCCAAAAAGTTGTCTGCCCATTTTCTTCCACAGATGCTGCCTGACTGCTGAGTTCTTCCAGCAGGTTGTTTACTGCTCAAGATTCCAATATCTGCAGTCTTTTCAGTCTTCTATTTGTGAATAATATGTACTGACGACATGCTCTCGCAAAAACGGGTCAGATTTCACTTCGTAAATAAACCAGCAGAAAGACAGGTGATGTGTAGTCAATGAGCTGCAAGGGGATAGAGACGTGAAGTCTTTCTGATTTTGCAACTGTAGGTGGCCAGTTTTTCTTGGGGACAGAGAGCATGGGACTCTGCTTGAGAGTGAGAAAGGCATTGTCACATAGCAGTGGCTGTGGTACTGGGAGAAGATCAGCACCCCCAGCACTGGCTGTGCCAGAGTCATGAACCAATGCAACACGATAATGTCCCTTCAGCACAACCCACCTATGCCGACCAAGTTCCCCAGCTAACCCAGCCTGTGCCTTGCCCACATATCTCCAAACCTTTGCTATCCATGTACCTGTACAAGTGTCTTTTAAGTGGTGCAAAGTTGATCTGTGGACCATCCTCTCCAGCAACATTTCATCATTCAGTGCTGGCTAATGCCCCTGTCCCACTTAGGAAACCTGAACGGAAACCTCTGGAGACTTTGCGCCCCACCCAAGGTTTCCGTGCGGTTCCCGGAGGTTTTTGTCAGTCTCCCTGCCTGCTTCCACTACCTGCAACCTTCGGCAACCACCTGCAACCTCCGGGAACCGCACGGAAACCTTGGGTGGGGCGCAAAGTCTCCAGAGGTTTCCGATCAGGTTTCCTAAGCGGGACAGGGGCATAAGTCTTAGCCTTCTACTGAGCACTGGCAAGCACAGTCCTGGGACCTAGATATCCAGTGGCATATGAGGAAAGAAGTGATGACCTGTCCCAGGTTGGAGGGAATCTCCCTCATATCACCCTTTTCGTCGATTGATTGACAGATGCAGCAAAGAAACGGGGAGAAAGCCGGGACCGAACTCGGGATCTCTGGCGCTGTGAGTCAGCAGCTCTACAAGCAGCGCCACTGTGCCACAATATTAGCTCCTGTTTCACTGCTGACGGCAGTAACTGGGCAAACGCCCCTACATCAAGCAGCGTGGTACTTCTGAGGTTTGATTGGGTAATGTGCAGCCTGAGTTGTTGCAGTGCTTTCCATCCCATCTCTTTAACTTGGCTGTCAGAGATGCTTTGAAATATTGCGTGTTTAAACTGGCCCGGTTTGGATATTTGAAGGGAGAAGGTTCAACAACAGATAAACAGTTATCATTTATAGCTGAGGTAGGTGCAGTGGGTCAGTGTGCATTAATCTGTCCCACAGTCTGGGCACAGAAGACTAGTTCTCCATGGTCTCCAGTAAATCTGTCGGAGGAACAGGGAGTGACGGAGGTTTTTTCATGTGGTCATAGTTTACTTTAGTTTAGAGATGCAGCGTGGAAATAGACCGTTCCACAGCTGAACAGCGATCGCCTGCACGCTAGTTCTATCCAACACACTAGGGACAATTTACAGAAGTCAATTAACTTACAATCCTGCACGTCCATGGAACGTGGGAGAAAACCGGAGAAACCCGCGGTGTCACGGAGAACGTACAAACTCCGCACAGACAGCGCCGGTAGTTGGGATCGTTGTAAAGCAGCAGCTGTACTGCTGTGTCACTGTGCTGTCTGCTTTGACCAATAGCTGCAACAGATGATACTTATATCCACTGCACTGACGACGGTGCAAACTCTGCAGCATTTCCTTCCAATGGCTTTCTTTTCGTTGAATTGCCAACGGCTTTCACTCACCGCCCTTTTCATAAAGGTTTTCAAGATATCTGTTTTTTTGTTCTTGCTATTATTCCCTGATGGTACAGGGGGAAATTTAATTTTCTTCGTGTTACTTTAGAGAATCTAAACTTTGTATTTCTTTTCATTGGTTGGGGAAATTCCATTAGAGCGGCAACGGTATTAGTAATTTAAGCCTAAAATAGTGTTCCAGATGCTAAATTAAGGTAGAACGTTGAACAGATACCTTGTTTGTCCCAGTTATAAGAAATGTAGTCTCGGTTGAATGTCATTCGTCTACTAATCGTTATGAATATTTGCCTGTTTTTAACTGCGGAACGGAATATTTTCTTCTTCCTATGCAAGCAGCTTTTTTTGTTGTTGAAACTAATAATTAACAGTTTGTTTTGAAGATCGGCAGTAATAATTCAAAGGCTTACCTGTACCCGTAAAAAATCATTCTTGTGGCAATGGCGACCTTTCTCTCCTCTCTCTCAAAACAAAACAAATTCACTAGTCTCCCACCAGCTCCATCCTATTCAAAGCCTACCCATTACTCTTTTGGATTTAGTGAGCTGGGATCATCGGCGCTAGGTTCTGTGCGTGCAGGAGAAGGACACACACACTGAGCTTCTGCTCCTCTCTGCCGCCGGTGCCTGCATCTGGTCTGGGTGTTCTCGGCCATTGGAGGAAGTGGCTTCCGCAGGCAGATCACTGGAGGTGAAGTGCTGGGCGAGCAAATGTCACCCAAGCAAATGATGTGACACGCGAAAAGGGACGAAAGTGAGCAATGCCAGATACCCATAGGGCATACGCGCACACACGCACACACACACACACACACACACACACACACACACACACACACACACACACACACACACACACACACACACACACACACACGCAAAGATCCATGCATACAGGCAGCAATGTACACACACAGGCAGAGATGTGCACATGCACACAGACACACAGGTGGAAATGCACGCATGCACACAGGCAGAGGCAGAGATGCACGCATGCACACAGGCAGAGAGGTATGTACCTACACAGACATAATTGCGCACACAGATACACTGGCAGAGATACATGCATGCACACACACACACACACACACACACACACACACACACACACACACACACACACGGCACACACATATTTGGAAACAGACATTGCACACAAACGTGGACCCGCACCTCTTTCACACATACACACACGCCCCTCACACACACACACACACACACACACGCCCCTCACACACACACAGACACACACCTTACGCGCACACAGACTCCCGACACATACGCCAAAAAGTGTGCATGGTTAAAACCAAACAATTTTAGTTCTAGTTTCCAGCCAATTAAATATGTTTAACAACATTCACCATTCAGATGCAGGAACAGCAGCAGTTGGATTGTGCACTGCAAACTCCCGCAAGTAGCTATTCATTTTATTTAAGCATATGCAGTGTGGCTGAGATTCACATTGTGTTATGAATTCTGCCTGTTGGTCGGTCATCTGTTTTCCAGATGGCCTCTCATTCAAGTACTGATCAGCACTGCACCTGCCTTGCTGTGTCCTCTAATAGAGCCACACAGCGCGTAAGCAGGCCGTTCAGGTTGTACTAACCCTATTTAATTCCTAATACGTCACCCTGGTTTGTGCCTGCACCCTACACATGCACAGACCAGCACATCTTTAGGATGTGGGGACAGGAACCGGAGTACCTGAGGGAAATCCACACATCGACAGGGAGAACGTGCAAACCTCACACCGACACCTGTTAAGGTGAAGATCAAACGCAGTTTGCTGGAGCTGAGAGGCAGTGTCTCTAACAGCTGCACTTCTGTGCTGCCCCATTGCTTATCTCTGTCCTCCCTGAAAGTGGTAGTGAACTGATTTAGTGATGATGCACAGCTTGGATAGTTGCCCTCATAGCCCGAGTTGCCCTCATGTTTAAAATAGTCCTAAGGAAGTATTCCTATCCAATTAAGAGGACAGCCGTTGGGAAAGGGACAGGGGTGGAAGTATCAGCTGGAAGATGGCACCTCTGAGCGTGCATCAATCCTGCAACATTGCACAGTTGAAGGCCAGTTGATTTTCCCCCTTCCATCAATCCATCACCCCACACTCCACCCGCTGGGTCTCCACCGCCCACTGTTCCCATCGGCCCACCCCATCTCCCTTATTTGGATCCATACTCCATCATCTTCATGCGATCCCATCATCTGCAGCCGTTTGGTGTCTCCTCTAATCAACTTCCAGCCTCTCTCACTATCTCCATCCTCCCCCTCCCCCATCTGATTCGATCTACCAGTCAACCCCTCCTCACCTGGATCCACCTATCACTTCCAAGCTCCGCTTTGCCCCCTCACCTCTTTATACTGCCTACCTGCCCTCTTTCAGCCCAGATGAAGAGTTCTGACCCAAAACGTCGACTGGCCATTTCCCTGCACAGATGCTGTCTGACCGGCTGAGTTCCTCCGGCAGATTGTTCTTGTTGCAGCCAATTTTTTTCCCCCTCCATTTCTCTGCATTGGGACATGAGCCACGGAGAATTGAGGAACGAGTCGTACTGATAAGAATAAGGAGGAAGCAATGTGTAAAGAGTGGGCACAACAGGTTGATGTAATTGGAGAGGGGATCAGATGGGTACAGAGGCCCAGAGCAGCTCATCCAGCAGCAGCAGTCTGGCATATAGATGCCTGCCTTGGTAGAGACAGCGAGGCACTGAAGTCGTCCTCCAGTCCCTTGGTGAGAACAACCAGGACATGTTGCTCTCAGTGCAGATGGTCTTTGTTTATTTACACATCTTTACCCACCTGCGGCTGCTGCCTGTACTACACATCATGCAGCAGGCAGTGAAGAAAGCGAATGGTATGTTAGCATTCATAGCAAAAGGATTTGAGTATAGGAGCAGGGAGGTTCTACTGCAGTTGTACAGGGTCTTGGTGAGACCACACCTGGAGTATTGCGTACAGTTTTGGTCTCCTAATCTGAGGAAAGACATTCTTGCCATAGAGGGAGTACAGAGAAGGTTCACCAGACTGATTCCTGGGATGTCAGGACTTTCATATGAAGAAAGACTGGATAGACTCGGCTTGTACTCGCTAGAATTTAGAAGATTGAGGGAGGATCTTATAGAAACTTACAAAATTCTTAAGGGGTTGGACAGGCTAGATACAGGAAGATTATTCCCGATGTTGGGGAAGTCCAGAACAAGGGGTCACAGTTTAAGGATAAGAGGGAAGTATTTTAGGACCGAGATGGGTGGGCGTCGCAGCGGCCTCTGCAGTCCGTCTGTCGTTTTTTCTTTTTTGTCGCGTTTGAATGTTTGAATGGAGTTTAAAGTGCTTCTTTTTTTTTTAACTGGATATGTGTGTGGGGGGGGGGGGGGGGGGGGCGGGGGATATCAATACGACTATTAAAATCTTTCCCCTGCACGGAGAACCCGACCTTTTCCCTGTCGGGTCTCCGTTGTTGTTGGGGCCTAGCACTGTGGAGCGGCCTCCAACCGGAACGACCTGGGGCTCCAGTCGCGGAGCCTGCGGACTTATCCACCATCGCTGAGCTGGCCGAGTTCGGAGCGGGTGGAGCTGTGGTGGCGCGCGGCTGAGACCTGACCCCGGAGATTCGGAGGCTCCAACCGCCGGCCCGGTGGACGGTGACACCGGGAGCCCGTGGGTCCCTGCTGGGAGACCGCTTTCCGGGGCTACCGCAACGGCGACTTCTCCCGCCCGAGTTGCGGGGTTGAAAATTACCTGGAGCGGGGCCTTGCATCGCCCGGCGCGGCTTTAATGGCCGCGGGACACTTACCATCGCCCGCCGGGGCTTTGACTCTGACATCGGGAGGGGAACGAGGAGTGCAGGGGAGAGATAAGACTTTGCCTTCCATCACAGTGAGGAGGAGATTCACTGTGATGGATGTTCGTGTAAATTGTGTTGTGTCTTGGTTCTTTTTCTTGTGTGTATGACTGCAGAAACCAAATTTCGTTTGAACCTCAATGAGGTTCAAATGACAACAAATAAATTGTATTATATTGTATTGTATGAGAAAATCATTTTTCACACAGAGAGTGGTGAATCTCTGGAACTCTCTGCCACAGAAGGTAGTTGAGGCAAGTTCATTGGCTATATTTAAGAGGGAGTTAGATGTGGCCCTTGTAGCTAAAGGGATCAGGGGGTATGGAGAGAAGGCAGGTACAGGATACTGTTGGATGATCAGCCATGATCATATTGAATGGCGGTGCAGGCTTGAAGGGCCGAATGGCCTACTCCTGCACATATTTTCTATGTTTCTATCATCACTTTGATCACTGGGTGACGTTTCGGGATGGCACCCTTCTTCAGAACACCTCGCAGTCTGAAGAAGGGATCGGACCCGAAATGTCGCCCGTCTCTTTCCTCGAGTGATGCTGCTTAGCCTGCTTAGTTACCCCAGAACTTTGTGTGTATCTTCGGTATAAACCAGCATCTGCAGTTTATTCCTACACATCACCTTTGATCAATCGTGAGCCAACCTTGCTCATTGTTGGCTCATCATTGTAATAATAAATTCTGCCCCATTCTATGATCACACAAGGATTAATCCAGCAAACCTCCAAACAAATATCCTTTTGCTGCTCACCAGTTCAACGCTTCCAAACGCAGATAGATGTACTTAACAATCTTTTGAGCATTCCAATACTTTCCATGTCTGTTGGGAAGTGTGTTTGAAAGGGCCTGTCCCACTTACGCGATTTTTTTCGGCGACTGCCGGCACCTGTCGTAGTCGCTGCGCCTCTTTGATTATGTATGTGAAGACTTCACTGATTGAGACGATAAATTTCACTGAAAGCAGGAAATAATTTTTCTCTTTATGCTGAGGAACACAATTCCACGTGGATTCCAGCAGAGTTAAAACTTTGCACCGGACTTAAAATCCATGTCACATTCAGCTTCTTTTTCTTCAGATGCAGGCTCACCAGCTGCAAATTTCCTCTGTTTTCTATTTTTCTTTTGCATTGTTCAAGTATGTTTAACAATCTCCTTGTATCTAAAATCCCAACTGTTTCTCCGTAAGTATTTGCTTGCTGCTTGCATGTGAGTAATTTATTTGCAGTGGAATGGGCAATGCCATGTGCCAGAGCTCCATACAGTGGGAGTACACATCAAGACCTCAGAGGCACACATATAAATCTTCCATTTATCAGTCAAGGGAAGTTGCAGGCAGTCCAAATTTGCAAAGTGAATTATCTTGCATCAAGTGCAAATATTAATGTCCCCACCTTCATCATCCCATTAGCACAGTTGATAATCAAGCTCTTTATCTTAACTTCCTGCCTCATAATCTTGTCACACTTGTGACTGTGAGAGTGGCATCATCTAGTACAGTTGGGGTTGAAAGAGCCCAGCTATTTTTCTGGCAGTTGGTAGGCTGCAGGGCGAATAGACGTTCATTCTATCAGATTCAAACAAGTGCATCAACCCAGTATGCAGCACAATGTGCCTGAATTATTTTCTCCAGCAACTAACTATAATGAATAAATATACGTAGACTGTGGGCACCCAGTCTTGATCAGTCTGAATTCCAGAAAGTCCAGAACAAAGGGTCACGGTTTAAGGATAAGGGGGAAATCTTTTAGGACCGAGATGAGATAAAACATTTTTCACACAGAGAGTGGTGAATCTCTGGAATTCTCTGCCACAGAAGGTAGCGGAGGCCAGTTCATTGGCTATATTTAAGAGGGAGTTAGAAGTGGCCCTTGTGGCTAAAGGGATCAGGGGGTATGGAGAGAAGGCAGGTACAGGATACTGAGTTGGATGATCAGCCATGATCATATTGAATGACGGTGCAGGCTCGAAGGGCCGAATGGCCTACTCCTGCACCTAATTTATATGTTTCTATGAATAAGGGCTCGACCCGAAACATCACCTATTCCTTCTCTCCAGAGATGCTGCCTGACCCGCTGTTATGCCCCTGTCCCACGTAGGAAACCTGAACGGAAACCTCTGGAGACTTTGCGCCCCACCCAAGGTTTCCGTGCGGTTCCCTGAGGTTTTTGTCAGTCTCCCTACCTGCTTCCACTACCTGCAACCTCCGACAACCACCTGCAACCTCCTGGAACCGCACGGAAACCTTGGGTGGGGCGCAAAGTCTCCAGAGCTTTTCGTTCAGGTTTCCTAAGTGGGACAGGGCATAACGCCAGCATTTTGTGTCTACCTGTGGCCACCAAGACTTGGTCTGCCTACTTGATTGCCACGGGATTGTGCATGGCGAGGTGCTATAAGTGAAAGTTCAAAACTCCACAGCATCCTCTGCAGAGTCTCGTGGATCCAACTGAAGAGGAAATGCTGCCGCAGGTCTCCGGGTCCAACTTGCCTGTGGAATCATCAAAGGGCAGCGTGGAGTCATACCAGCATGTTAGGATAATGAATCCAATATCGAGTCAGATAAAGAAAGCAAAATGAAGAGAGGGAAAGTAAGTTTGGATTGAAAGGGGAAAAAATTAAACGAGGCAAACAAAATGTAAAACAGAAATAATTTAACTTTTTTTTTAACTTTAACAATTAAAATTTGAAAGGTTCTGCAATCGCTCATTTTTGACCAAATACTACCAAATTGGTAGTAATACATGAATAAGGCTTCACTTTATCAAAAACTTACTTTGACTGAAATAGTCTATCAAACACGGACTTTTTGTTCTTTGGCTGATCTGTGTCTGCATCATCGGTATAGGAACTGTGAGCAGTGTGTGAGCAATGGATGTTACCTGGCTGTTGGCAATCTTGCATTACCTTGTCAAATTATACAAGAGGAAGCCTACATCAGAATATTTTATTTTGCTCAGAGGCCCAATAGCCATTCTTGGTATTTCCCTCAACAAAGATACAGGAATAACTCGGCAGTTCAGGGAGTATCCCTGGATAGGCAAAGTTTTGGGTCAGAACCCTTCTTCAGACTCTGAAAAAGAAAAGTCCCGATTCGAAACATCACCTATCCGTAATCTCCAGGGATACTGTCTGACCCGCGGAGTTATTCCAGCACACCATGCCTTTGTTTTGTAAATCAACGTCTGCAGTTCCTCATTTCCATACACAGTATTTTCCTCACCTGATCAGCTGAGGGCCAGGGCAAAGGGCTGTTATTCCAATTTATATATATTTTCTTACTCTCGTCCCCCATCTGAGAGGTTGCTGGCCAGTCAACCTGGGCCAAGACTCAAAGCTGGGACACCCAAAAGCTGTATAACTCCACTACCCGGCACATTAAACAGCTCACCTACCGGGAGAACCCCAGCTGCGTTTTCTGTGTGACAGTGTGGGTGTGGAGCGTTTGAAGCTTTGAACATGCCGAAAATTGGAGAGATTCTAATCTGGCTCAGTTACCTTTGAAGTTTCAGTGTTGTGCCACCTCTTTTACATAACTCAATATTTCCATTTCGTTGACTACGCTATTAAGGGCTTTGTCGTTGTCTGTGAAGATCTCGGCAGCGAATGCTATACATGTTAACTCGAACACCACCACTTCAGAGCTGGTTAATAACCCTTTGGAATGCTACAGGAGATGTGGACATTACTGCCCACACCCTCAATTATTAGAGCTAAGTGGCTCGCTTGGTCACTTTAGAGAGCGCAAAAGGGGTGGCTTTGTTGTCTCAATATCAAACTGAGTTTCTTTCCTGCTGGGTACCAGAGAAAGAGATGTGTTTTTGAGCCACTTTGAAGCCCTCATGGTCACCATCACTAGTACAGGATTTTTATTGCAGGTTTATTAAGCTCCTGTGGCGGGATTTGAACCCACGCCTTCACGTTTGGAATGCAGAACAACAATGCCACCGATCCATAGCAAAAGGATTTGAGTATAGGAGCAGGGAGGTTCTACTGCAGTTGTACAGGGTCTTGGTGAGACCACACCTGGAGTATTGCGTACAGTTTTGGTCGCCTAATCTGAGGAAAGACATTCTTGCCATAGAGGGAGTACAGAGAAGGCTCACCAGACTGATTCCTGGGATGTCAGGACTTTCATATGAAGAACGACTGGATAGACTCGGCTTGTACTCGCTAGAATTTAGAAGATTGAGGGGGGATCTTATAGAAACGTACAAAATTCTTAAGGGGTTGGACAGGCTAGATGCAGGAAGATTGTTCCCGATGTTGGGGAAGTCCAGGACACGGGGTCACAGTTTAAGGATAAAGGGGAAATCTTTTAGGACCGAGATGAGAAAATAAATTTTTACACAGAGAGTGGTGAATCTGTGGAATTCTCTGCCACAGAAGGTAGTTGAGGCCAGTTCATTGGCTATATTTAAGAGGGAGTTAGATGCGGCCCTTGCGGCTAAAGGGATCAGGGGGTATGGAGAGAAGGCAGGTACAGGATACTGAGTTGGATGATCAGCCATGATCATATTGAATGGCGGTGCAGGCTCGAAGGGCCGAATGGCCTACTCCTGCACCTATTTTCTATGTTTCTATCTATGTTTCTATGATCCTAGTTTCTCACAGCGATGCTGCGTGGTACCACTGTTCTGGGCATCAAGGAGCGTGAATAGCAATGTTGCAGAGGATGAGAGGACCTGGAGGAAGATGGATGAGCTCATGGTGCAGCCATTGATGATGCTCTACTTCCAATGAAGAGGATTGGAGGGAGGTCTGAGCATCCTCTGCATTACCTGTCGAAGCTAAACCCTTGAAACCTAGACTGATCAGGCTGCTGCAACGACGTCAGTAACAAGTAAATCTGATTAAGATGTAAGCATATGTGCATGTTGCTTTTTAGGCTCTCGGCCAATAAAGTCATACTCAAGGCTCAAGAGCTGCCAGATCTCTGTGGTGAGGAAGGCGTTGGTGTCATTTACACATGCACCATCACCATCTCTGGTTTCCGAACCCACCATGCATCAGGTGTCATCCTCTCGAGCAAACTGTCTCGAGAGCAGCATGGAATGTTTAGCTGAATCCTGCAATGAGCGAAGGGCTAGGTGGTAGGTCTCTCCTCTGCTCTGCTCTGTTGACTGCCACAGGGTGAGCTGTTAGTGCAACGAGAACAGGACGCATAAATCTTGTCGTGTACCCATATAGCAGAGTCTTGAGGGTGTTTAGAAAGACGGATTCCTTAATGTTATTTTTTCTTTTGAGCTATTCGACAGTATACTACAACCATTCAGCAAGAAACCCAGAAGGGAAGGCATTTACCTTGGAACCTTAACTGTCCAAATCTAGATTTAGGGAGTGTCGGTACAGGAATAACAAGGAAGTGAGGTAATGTATGGCATGAGAGAAGGATTGTGACATCTCCCACCATATTATTTGTTCTTAACCGCACATGTCCAACAGACTCGATTCAGGTTTTTGCTGAGATGGTAACAGTGATTTCAGCGATGCCTCTGGAAAGCAACGAGAAAAATCTTCCAGAAGGTTATGGAAAAGGGAGGAGTATTTTTTTTAAAGGATCAAAATGGGAGAAATTTGTGCTACTGTTGTAGTGTGACGTTTATGTTCACTTCATAGCAAAACTGTCGGGGTATTTATTTATCTGTTTATTTATGTTTTTTAAATACATTTATTGGTATATGGCACTTGCGGTGTGATTTACAAGGTCGGAGATTTTCCCTCAGACCTCCTTAACTATGATGTGCCAGAGGCCACAGGAGTGTAAAGATGCACAGTGGCATTCCCCGAATATCTTCCACAAAATTCATTCGTACAAGCATGACTTGTAGAAGCCACAAGCAAGTCGCAGACAATCAGGACTCGGGATCAAATGCAAGGCGTAAGTCAGTGACGTTTAAAGGTCTCAAGGGTAGACCAAAGTGCTGGAGAAACTCAGCGGGTGCAGCAGCATCTATGGAGCGAAGGAAATAGGTGACGTTTCGGGCCGAAACCCAACTTGTGGAGTGTTGCATCTTAAATAAAGTGTCAGAAGCTCCCCCTATGTTCCTCCTCATCCCCTACCACCTCACATACATACATACATACATACATACATACATACATACATACATACATACATACATACATACATACATACATACACGCACACACACACACATAATCCTCCAATCTGACCCCACCACTAACAAAGCATTGGGCTTCTGATCCTACCAGGCATTTCATGTTTAACTTGTGCAGCACAAATAAAAAATAACTGCACTTTTTTTTAAATTAATTGTATTTTAACTTGTATTTTAACTTGTATTTTAACTTGTTAAGTATGGAAGCCATTTGAGGAAATGTGTGGTGTTATGTCTGTCTTGAAGCTGTCGTGGCACTGTAATTTCCTGTAAAGGATTATTAAAGGTATAATCTAATCAACTAAAATCTTCAGGCTTTAGGTCTGACTCTACAAAGACAATGATCTGCTTGTAGACTCAAAGATATATTGACCAAAATGAAATGAGTAACAATGATTGTGGGATGTTGGAGTAAGGTTGCAGAGTTGAAGATGGAATTTACTTGGAGGGCAATAGCTGGACAAGGAAGTTAGATAACTTTATTTAATAGGTAAGCTAAAAATGAAATAGTTTACAATGTTTTCAGCTTGACAGTCTGAATTATTCTCGGGTGCATTGTGCTTGTTTAAACACACTTGGCAGTTATATTTTACCCAGCACAATTCCACAAATTGAGCTAATGAATCCATTTTAGGTGGCGAGCTGAATCACAAGGTTATAGCACAGAAAAAGACCATTCAGCCCATTATGTCCATATTAGCCAATAATGGACCATTGGTTCTTGCATTTCCCATTCTTGGTCTTAGACATTCAGGACACAGCAGATGGTCATCCAGCTAATAATTTTTAAATGTGCGAAGGTTTCATGTTTCTGCCTCCACCACCCTTTCAGACAGTGAGTTCATGCTTCCGTGTTTCTCTCAAAACTCTCCTAATCCTTCTGCCAATTAATGTTGATGCTCAACCTCACTCATAGTCATACAGCACGGATACAGGCTCTTCAGCCCAACGTTCCCATGCTGACCTTGATGCCCCCTCTACGCTAGTTCCACCTGCCCACGTTTAGAACATATCGCTCTAACCCTTTCTGTTTGGATCCAATCTGTTTGCGCTACAAGCTCTCTTGTAATTTTATATACCACCTGGAATTCACTTATCAGTCTCCCTGCCCCACTACAAATAAAAACCACTCCAGTCTAAACAGACTCTACTCGTAACAAAAATTCTCCAGCATTGGCGATATGCATGGAAATCTTCTCTGCACCTTCTGTAGTATTGTCACATAACTTCATGGAATGTGCTTATCTGATCTATACACTATTCAAGCACAGTGGCACAGAGTTGCAGCCTTACCACGCCAGAGACCTAGGTTCGATCCTGAAGCGTTGTCTGCGGAGGGCGCTCAGCATAGCCAAGGACTGCTCTCACCCCAACCATGGACTGTTTACCCTCCTACCATCCGGGAGGCGCTACAGGTCTCTCCGTTGTCGAACCAGCAGGTCCAGGAACAGCTTCTTCCCGGCGGCTGTCACTCTACTCAACAACGTACCTCGGTGACTGCCAATCACCCTCCCCCCTCCCCCCCCCCCCCCCCCCCCCCCCCGGACACTTATTATTATTTATTCAAATCATTTGCTATGTCGCTCTTCCAGGGAGTTGCTAAATGCATTTCGTTGTCTCTGTACTGTACACTGACAATGACAATTAAGATTGAATCTGATCTGACTACTGGTGCTGTCTGTAAGGAGTTTGTATGTTCTCCCTGTGACCGCATGGGTTTTTACCCAGTGCTCCGGTTTCCTCCAACATTCCATAGACGTGCAGGTCAATTAGTTTTGGTAAAATTGTAAATTGTCCCTTGTGTGCAGCATAGTGCTAGTGTACGGGGAACACTGCCTGGCTCGACTTGGTGGGCTGAAGGGCCTGTTTCTGCGCTGTATCTCGTCTAAATGTGGGACCTTATCTGCATTTGATAAGGTCCCACATAGGAGATTACTGGGCAAAATTAGGGCACATGGTATTGGAGGTAGAGTGCTGACAAGGATAGAGAAGCGGTTGGCAGACAGGAAACAAATAGTAGGGATTAACGGGCCCCTTTCAGAATGGCAGGCTGTGACTAGTGGGGTACCGCAAGCCTCGGTGCTGGGACCACAGCTATTTACAATATACATCAATGATTTGGATGAAGGGATTCAAAGTTGCATTAGCAAATTTGCAGATGACACAAAGCTGGGTGGCCATGTGTGAACTGTGAGGAGATTGCTATGAGAATGCAGGGTGACTTGGACAGGTTGGGGGAGTGGGCAGATGCATGGCAGATGAAGTTTAATGCGGATAAATGTGAGGTTATCCACTTTGGTAGCAAAAACAGGAAGGCAGATTACTATCTAAATGGCGTCAAGTTGGGAAATGGGGAAGTACAACGGGATCTAGGGGTTCTTGTACATCAGTCTATGAAAGTAAGCATGCAGATACAGCAGGCAGTGAAGAAAGCGAATGTCATGTTGGCCTTTATAACAAGAGGAATCGAATATAGGAGCAAAGAGGTCCTTCTGCAGTTGTACAGAGCCGTAGTGAGACCACACCTGGAGTATTGTGCAGTTTTGGTCCCCTAATTTGAGGATGGACATTCTTGCTATTGAGGGAGTGCAGCGTAGGTTTACAAGGTTAATTCCCGGGATGGCGGGACTGTCATATGCTGAGAGAATGGAGCAGCTGGGCTTGTACACTCTGGAGTTTAGAAGGATGAGAGTGCAACTCATTGAAACATATAAGATTGTTAAGGGTTTGGACACACTAGAGGCAGGAAACATGTTCCCGATGTTGGGGGAGTCCAGAGCCAGGGGCCACAGTTCAAGAATAAGGAGTAAGCCATTCAGAACGGAGACGAGGAAACACTTTTTCTCACAGAGAGTGGTGAGTCTGTGGAATTCTCTGCCTCAGAGGGCGGTGGAGGCGGGTTCTCTGGATGCTTTCAAGAGAGAGCTAGATAGGGCTCTTAAAAATAGCGTAGTCATGGGGATATGGGGAGAATCAATCAATCAATCAATCAATCAACCTTTATTGTCATCCTGCAAGCAACAGTTGTACAGTGCAAAATGAAAAGACGTTTCCCAGGGAATAGCGGAGCATCGCACATGAAATTTAAAACATTTCACACATAATAACACTAAAAACAATCCAGTCCCTGATGGAACAGTATAAATAAATAGTTAAAAGCAGGTAAAACAACTACGTTAAAATACAGTAAAACCAATCATAAAAATGTCCGGGGCAGCTGATTTGAGTGGCCAGTGCCAGTTATTAAAGTGTCCGTGCCAAGCCTCAGAATCAGGTGACTGTGAGTACAGAGTGACTGTTTAGCAGCCTCACAGCCTGTGGCAGGAAGCTGTTTAGCAGTCTTGTAGTCCGGGCTTTGATGCTGCGATATCTCTTGCCTGATGGCAGGAGATCCAGGTGTATGTGGAGGGGGTGCAGTTTGTCCTTAGCAATTCTCTGAGCTTTTTTCAGACAGCGGCTCTGGAACAGTTCTTGTACCGAGGGTAGGGAGACGCAATGATCCTCTCTGCTCCCCTCACTACCCTCTGCAGAGCCTTCCTCCAGAAGGCAGGAACGGGGTACTGATTTGGGATGATCAGCCATGATCACAGTGAATGGCGGTGCTGGCTCGAAGGGCCGAATGGCCTACTCCTGCACCTATTGTTTATTGTCTAAAGAGGAGTGGCCTTACTTGCGTACAGTGCAATCCTTGTATTCTATGTCTGTCAGAGGAGAATGAATGGTGAAAGTCCACTCAATTATGGCAGAGCATCTACTTTCCCATTTGGGAATGATGTGGAAACGGAATGTGTTGAATTGGCATTACGGAAGGGAAACATTTCTTCGCGGGCAGTTTCGTGAAGAATGCCAGACAGCGGGAGCGATCTAGAGGAAATGATATGGTCCAGTCACAACAACATGCAGGAAAAAGAGGCTTATAACAATGGGTGACTTGCTGCCGTTCCTGCAGTGAAGGAAAAAGGAAACTAAAATTAGATGATGACACTAAGCAGCAAGTCTGCAGTGAATAATGCCCAGAAAATGATGCATTATAAAAACTAAAGAGAAAAAGAGCAGTTTGTCAAGGTTTATCAAGTGAATACAGCAAACAAGATGTGTAGGAAGGAACTACAGATGGAGGTATAAACCAAAGATAGACACAAAAAGACTGGAGTTACTCAGCGGGTCAGATAGCATTTCTGGAGAAAAGGGTGACATTTTGGGTGAAGAGAAGGCTTCTCTCAGTGATATACTGTTCCATTCGCACTCAAAAAAAGATCCTTAATATGGTAAGAGAGAGGATGTGTTGATAAGCAGCTGGATGAGTGCATGAGAAAATAGAAATAACTGGAATTAAAAGCATGTTTTGCTTTGATTTTCAGGATAGAAGTAACAGGGAAAAGAGGATGATGACACTTAGAGCTGAACTCATCTCAAACCATGACCAAACTGATAGAGACTCGAGGGGATGAATGACTGCCTCCGCAGCTGAAATCTCATGAGAGACTGTTAACAGGAAAATTATTTCTAATAATTTCCTGTGAAATTTAAATGGAATCTTTTAGAAAGTGGGTAATAAATGCCTTTGGTTTTCAGAAACTCAGTGTGCATTTCACTCAGTTGGAATGCTTGTACATCCTCTGAATCATTGCCGCACACATGAATCATAGCTGATAAAATCGCAGGAAGCTTTTTAAAGGCGGTCAATGAAATCTCAGTGGCCAAAAGCTACTGTCTGTGTTAAATACATGCTGTGGGATCCCAAACACTGCTGACGCATATTTGTGTTGGACACTTTACTTATTTCTACAGGATAAATTCTCAACCTGTAAAATTAGGTATAAAAGGAGATAGTGCTGGAAGTACAATGTAAGTCAGGCAGTATGTGTGCAATGGGAAAGAACATTATTGTGACAATCTTGGGAAAGGTTTTGGAAAGAGTGTGTGCTATTGTTTTGTGCACTGGAAGTGGAATTTTGCCGGTAGTAGATTAAAGATATTGCAATGCGTGTTTCAGCATATTGAGGTCTATTTTGTGCTCAAGATATTACAGTTTCACAGCTCAAAAACACAGCACTACTTCCAAACCCAAAGAGGTGTAAAACGACCTGTGACTCACAGTCGCTGTTGCCCAAATTACGGTGGATCCTGGTTTTTGAGCGAGTGGCATTCTGCACATCCGCAATTAAATAAACAGTAGGCAAAGGAAACCGCCCAACTGTCCAGGCGATGTATTTTGTTGGAATACGAACCATTCCAAAACTCCTTGAAACAGCTCAGAATGTTTCAAGGCGTGTTGAGTAGAGAGAGTTGATTCATACAGTGGAGAGAAAACAGATGTGAAGTTATCATTTTTCTCGAAAGAACCCAATAGATCGGTGAACGTGGTAGATATCGAACGGACACCTATTGATCATGAGACCATTTGGGCTTCCCCATCCAGTAAACAGTACACAGCGTTTACAGCATATAAATAGGGTGTTCTGACAAGTGGGGTCCAAGCCAGTCATTGTGCTTAGGTTGGTTCCCTGCTGAAGGGCAGGGGCAGGCCTGAGGGGCCGAGTGGCCTACGCCTGTTCATAGTTTGTGTTCTTAGACATCCAAATAGCTCTGGATTTAACCACACCTCTTTTCTCCCACTTGGGAATGCAACTAGATTGTACAGAAATAATCTCTTTAAAGATCTCTTAGTTGTCGTTTGTCCCGGCTATTCCTTAATTCCAATTTATTCAGGCCAGAAATGAGCCTTCCACCATTTAGAGTTGTTTGTTCTTCACAGTACGATTGTAATAGTGGTTGATGTTCCCTGTATGAGACCATTGACATTTGCTCCACTTGGCCAGCTTCATTTCCCAGAACTGAAACCAGCAGTGTTGCTGTCCTTGTTAAGCCATACAAGTATTAGACCAGAACATTCTCCCAAACACACATCAACAATTCCTCTCCCCTCTTTACCCATCGTTATGTTGCTATCGTTATTGCACCATGAACAGTTGAACCAAATGAATGTTCATCAGTTTGATTCCTGAGATGGTCAAGGTTTGTGTTATGAGGAGAGACTAACCAGGCTGGGTGTGTACACCTTCAAACAGTGACACTGTGGCAGATTCATAATCATTGTTAAACAACAGAGCCACATCATTACTGCATGTCGTATATATCAGATACATGTATTCAATCATTTTATATATGGAGAAATTGTCAAAAATGTTTGCCAAATACATTTTCCGTACAATAAAAACGAACATTACCTTAATTATCAATGTTCAATGGTACTATATGTTCAATGATACTTTATTTGTCACATGTGCCGAGGTACAGTGTTTGTAAACAGTTCATTACAATTATTATGATACATAAGCACTTAGATGGGGTGGGAGATTGCAACCTTCACGTGGTCCGCCCTGTTTCGACGAATGCAATCAACCTGGCATGCACAATCAAATAGAACAAGTTGTCCTACAACTTTAGGCTGTGCACGCCATACGCAAGAAGAAGAAGAAGAAGCACGATACATCTTAGATAAGCATCTCAGAAACAGTAAGTACACCGTATAGCAGTAGTACACCGAGGCAGTATACAGAGTCACCAGTTTGACTCATTTTCAAGTCCCAGTTGTTGTAAGTGCAGGGTTCTTGACCTGATCATATAACCATATAACAATTACAGCACGGAAACAGGCCATCTCGGCCCTACAAGTCCATGCCGAACACTTATTTTCCCTTAGTCCCACCTGCCTGCACTCATACCATAACCCTCCATTCCCTTCTCATCCATATGCCTATCCAATTTATTTTTAAATGATACCAACGAACCTGCCTCCACCACTCCCACTGGAAGCTCATTCCACACCGCTACCACTCTCTGAGTAAAGAAGTTCCCCCTCATGTTACCCCTAAACTTCTGTCCCTTAATTCTGAAGCCATGTCCTCTTGTTTGAATCTTCCCTACTCTCAGTGGGAAAAGCTTGTCCACATCAACTCTGTCTATCCCTCTCATCATTTTAAAGACCTCTATCAAGTCCCCCCTTAACCTTCTGCGCTCCAGAGAATAAAGACCTAACTTATTCAACCTTTCTCTGTAACTTAGTTGTTGAAACCCAGGCAACATTCTAGTAAATCTCCTCTGTACTCTCTCTATTTTGTTGACATCCTTCCTATAATTGGGTGACCAAAATTGTACACCATACTCCAGGTTTGGTCTCACCAATGCCTTGTACAATCATGAAGGCCTGTTGTCCTGACGGCATTGCCGGGTCGGCCTAGCCAGACATAGCCGTTGGTGATTTCCGCCACTACTCCACCGCTGTACACCGTGTGTGGTCCACGCGCTTGGCTTCTTGGAGCTGAGCCCAGTCCAGGCTGTAGCAGGGCCTCCAGCGACCTACCCCACCATCGAGGCAGTGCACTCCTGCAGCCAGTCTACTTATTGATTGCGTGTTTAATTGTCTGGCTATCTGTTTGACGTATGGTTCTCCTGTAAAGAAAAGTTCCTTGTGTCTAATCTAGCGACAGCAGTTTGAAATGATTCACGTGTGGTGGAAAGTAAGTTGATGTTGGCTGCATCTTATAATATCTGATTTATTTTTGAATTGAGCAATCAGCACATCTTAATGGGATGCTTCTAAAAGAACTGTATTCATCTTGGCATTCTTATTGATTTTGCTATATTTAGTTTTGCAGACACAGCAGTATCATGAGAGGATTGATCGATGATTGCTAAATGGTTTACAACTGATACCCTAGTGCTAGCTATGTTCAATGGAAAATGTAGCAATGTTTCTATACTCTGGTAAAATAAGATTCCAATACAGAAATAAGAGGCCGTGAGGAGTTACAAACAGCTGCACCATCGAGAGCATCCTTACCAACTGTATCACAGTATGGTACGGCAACTGCTCTGTCTCCGACCGGAAAGCACTGCAGAGGGTGGTGAAAATTGCCCAACGCATCACCGGTTCCTTGCTCCCCTCCATTGAGTGTCCAAAGCAAGCGTTGTCTGCGAAGGGCGCTCAGCATCATCAAGGACTGCTCTCACCCCAACCATAGACTGTTTACCCTCCTACCATCCGGGAGGCGCTACAGGTCTCTCTGTTGCCGGACCAGCAGGTCCAGGAACAGCTTCTTCCCGGCGGCTGTTACATTACTCAACACTACCTCGGTAAACCCCCCCCCCCCCCCCCCCCCCGGACACTCCTTACACCAGGAAAAAAATAATTGCACTACTATGACTATGCACGTAAATATATTTATTTATTGCTCATATTCTATGTCGCTCTTCGAGGGAGATGCTAACTGTATTTCGTTGTCTGTACTGTACACTGCACAATGACAATAAATCTGAATCTGACAGCGCATGGGAACATCACGTGTGGCTCAAGATTTACTGTCATGGTGTCATTGCGATAGAGTTTGGAAGTGATTTGTCAAACATACAAAATTCTTCATGGATTTGCAACGTAAACGTGGAGCTGCTGTTTCCCATGGCTTGACGTCTAGACCCAGGGTTCACTGTCTCAATTTATGTGGAAGCCATTCAGGACAAAGATGAGGACAAATGTCTTCATCCAGAAGCCAATCTTTTAATTCTCTACACAAAAAGCTTGTGAAAGTCTGCTTGCTGAATACATTCCAGACGGCGATCTTAATTGTTTATTAAATATTTATTTTTTGGGTCCAAGAGACATGCAGTTAGTATGACATGCAGAAAGCAATGCTGAATTAAAACGGTCAAAGGTTATTAAATAGCAGAGTAGATTTGGGGCCAGATGGCTCACTGCTTCCATAAATTCCTCATCCCCTCGTCCAAATTTCAGGAGGAAACTCTGCAGCCGGACGGCATCCAATGAAGTGCGCTGTCAGTCATTGGTAACCGAATGAGTGAAAATTGCACCCCAGGCGTAGACCATAGTTCAAGAAGCATTTGGAATCTGACACTCATTTCATTCGCAACCCCCTTTGGCTGTAGAACCCACACCAACTCCAACATACTGTTCGGCTGCATCAACCTCTCCATTAACCACCAGTTGATTTACTACCTCATGGGTTAACCATGCAATGTTTCAAAGATTAACGCTATCCCCTAAAAAAGCCTGCCTTCAGGGAGCCTCCAAAGAGAATTTTTAGGATATATCAACTACAGTAATACTACTATTACAGGAGTACAGTAAGTCTCCATTAAATTGATTAAATCTTCCAAGCTTATTGAAGCTCACAGGATTTACACAGCATTATTATAAGCCAGATACCCGTACTTCTACAAACAGAAACATTTGGGTTTGAGCATTGAAAATAAATGCGTAGTGCTTGAGAAGCTGCGAAAAGAGCCTCTGAGAAACAATATTCAAACACATGTTTTAATAAAGAAAGAAGTAGGTACAATGCAACATGTTAATACAACTTGCACTATCTGTGCTTTTGTACTATCTATAGAGTTCTGAGCTGTGCCCTGGTTAACTATCATTATCATGGTTACTTCAAAAGTGTAGAAACATAGAAATTAAGTGCAGGAGTAGGCCATTCAGCCCTTCGAGCCTGCACCGCCATTCAATATGATCATGGCTGATCATCCAACTCAGTATCCTGTACCTGCCTTCTCTCCATACCCCCTGATCCCTTTAGCCACAAGGGCCACATCTAACTCCCTCTTAAATATAGCCAATGAACTGGCCCCAACTACCTTCTGTGGCAGAGAATTCCACAGATTCACCACTCTCTGTGTGAAAAATGTTTTTCTCATCTCGGTCCTAAAAGATTTCCCCCTTATCCTTAAACCCCTTGTTCTGGACTTCCCCAACATCGGGAGCAATCTTCCTGCATCTAGCCTGTCCAACCCCTTAAGATCCCCCCTCAATCTTCTAAATTCTAACTATCAATCTAGTGATCGGCACCACCAGAATGGTAAAAAGTCATGACTTTGTGCTTTTTGCCTATCTCCTTATCATCATGAAGTCAAAATTGAGGATCTGTCCATTTCATGGCATCATGGAAGGGTACCAACTGGAACTAGGCTTGTGGTGAACCCAGAAATCACACCCAACTTTCACACATCAGAGGGGAAGAGTTATAAAAAAGAGTTCTAATTTTTCACTTTGCACTATTATTGTTTATTTTTGTGTCTGTTTTTAATGTATACTGAACGTTTTTTTATTTATTATGGGTTTTACAGAGTACTATGTTTACATGTCTGTTGTACTTCTGCATTTAAGAATTTCATTGTTCCATTTCAGGACATATGACAATGAAACATTCTCTTGAACCATGAGGCCCGCAGCTGAAGAACCTACACTTCAAAATGGAAGAATCGAAAAGGAGAGACAGGACTGCAAAATATGAATTTTTAAATTTATTTGGCTGACAAGACCATATTTTTCATCTCCAGTTGTCTTTGGAAAGAATTGACACAGTTCTTGGAAACATTCAAAGTTACTCAGATACTGAATAGTTATTTCTCATGACAGGAAAGCCCAGTACATCAGGTTCTAATCTCATCATTTCAAACTAAGATGAGGAAATTTTGTCGGGATTGTCGAACTTTGGAATCCTCTTCTGCGGATAGTAGAATGCACTCAGATGAAGAATGCATTCAAGGACGGGATTTTAGGGAATTGAGGCCACAAAGCTGGAGAGTCTAACGAACGTTCCCGACCTGAAAAGTCGCCTAACCACATCCTCCAGAGATGTTGCATGACCCACTGATTAACTGCAGCACTTATACTCCACGCAAGATTCCAGCATCTGCAGTTCCTTGTGTTCACATAAAGCTGGCCTTGCCAAAGGAATTGATGTTGGAATTCCATCAGGATTCCTTCAAATGTTGGCGCAGTCCCACTTAAAGAGGAATGGAGAATCAACTCCCGAATGTGAGCTACGTCCCATGTAGGGCAAGGAAGTGTCTTTCTCGGTCAGAAATTACAAAGAACCTACTGAGAATTAAATCAGGTCATTCATTGCACCTCCCATTTCACCTGATCTTGGACCCTTGCCTGTACCAGTGTGTCCTAATTCTTCCACGTTCTTCACCCTCATACCCTAGCACTCTCTCTATTCCACCTCGTTCCTTTACATCTCAGCCCAGTCAGTGAAAGAGTGTCTGGGATTTGACCAGGGTAACATTCAGCACTATGTAGAAACAAGGAACTGCAGATGCTAGCTTACAAAAGACACAAAGCACTGGAGTAACTCAGCAGATCAGGCAGCATCCCTGGAGAACATGGATATGTGACGTTTCGGGCCCTCGCTGGAGTTTAGAAGGATGAGGGGAAGCCTCATTGAAACTTACTAAATAGTGAAAGGCCTGGATGGAGTGGATGTGGAGAGGATATTTCACTAGTCTAGTTCCACTAGAGTCTAGAACCAATGGACACAACCTCAGAATAAAAGGACGTTTATTTAGAAAGGAAATGAGGAGGAATTTATTTAGTCGGAGGCTGGTGAACCAGTGGAATTCATTGCCCCAGAGGGCTGTGAAGGCCAATTCATTGGGTATTTAAGGCGGAGATTAACAGATACTTGATTGGTAAGGGTCTTGGGGAGAAGGCAGAGCAATGGGGTGAGAGGGGAATGATAGATGAGCCATGATTGAATGGCAGAGTAGATTTAATGGGCTATGTTAGCTCCTATGATTTATGAACTTATGGGTCAGGACCCTACTTGAGATAACAACCCTGAAGTATGTCAGCTATACAGATCTTTTCTGGATTCAGCTTTAAGGAAAATAAACGGACTTTATAAATTTAACTTTCATAGCTTGCTGCATTGAGATATAAATTCCCAGTTGTCAGTCAAGTGCTCGATCAAAATAGGTTGCTTCAATTAAAGAGTTGGCATCGTAGCCAGAGTGCACTGAGCAGCGTTCTGTGCAGAATATCCCGCTGTGTCCAGCCAAGCCCTCGATCTCCATCCTTTTCAGGAAGGGCCCTATTGTGTCTGTTACACTTCTGCAGATCAAGGCTTTGAACGTTGTAAAAATTTACCTCAGATTCAGGCGCAAGAGGAAGGGAAGGTGTGTGGTTTGAGACGGTGAAAGTGGTGAGATGCATCGTTAGAGGCCACAGTTCGACTTCCCACTCCTGCACGAGCAAGCGAGAAAGTCTCGGTTTGGCCTGACTCATTGCCAAAAGTTTGCTTTCACAATAACTGTGGTCTTAACTTAAAAAAAATAAATCAGCCAAAAAAACTTAATGTGCAGGCAGATAAGTTTAGTTTATCTTAGTTAGCATCACAGATGTTGGGGGCCAAAAGGCTTGTTCCTGTGCTGTACTGTTCCGTCTTCTATAATCTATGAGAGGGGAATGATAGATCAGCCATGATTGAATGGCAGAGTAGATTTAATGGGCTATGTTAGCTCCTATGACTTATGAACTTATGGGTCAGGACCCTACTTGAGCAGGGAGGTTCTACTGCAGTTGTACAGGGTCTTGGTGAGACCACACCTGGAGTATTGCGTACAGTTTTGGTCTCCAAATCTGAGGAAGGACATTATTGCCATAGAGGGAGTGCAGAGAAGGTTCACCAGACTGATTCCTGGGATGTCAGGACTTTCATATGAAGAAAGACTGGATAGACTTGGTTTATACTCTCTAGAATTTAGGAGATTGAGAGGGGATCTTATAGAAACTTACAAAATTCTTAAGGGGTTGGACAGGCTAGATGCAGGAAGATTGTTCCCGATGTTGGGGAAGTCCAGGACAAGGGGTCACAGTTTAAGGATAAGGGGGAAATCCTTTAAAACCGAGATGAGAAAAACTTTTTTCACACAGAGAGTGGTGAATCTCTGGAACTCTCTGCCACAGAGGGTAGTTGAGGCCAGTTCATTGGCTATATTTAAGAGGGAGTTAGATGTGGCCCTTGTGGCTAAGGGGATCAGAGGGTATGGAGAGAAGGCAGGTACGGGATACTGAGTTGGATGATCAGCCATGATCATATTGAATGGCGGTGCAGGCTCGAAGGGCCGAATGGCCTACTCCTGCACCTAATTTCTATGTCTTTGTTTCTATCTCCAGCTGTACCTCTGCTCATGATCTGTGCTTTCCCCAATGAACCTTCCACCCAACCCTGATTTTTATCACTACATTTGCACCCTTTAGCTGACCATTCCTCAAACTCTTGAATTATCGGTCCGCCACCATTCTTCTTCCCACGCCTTCTCCTTGCCACTCTTTTAACTCTTTCTTACCTCCCCTAATATCTCTGTGCCTGACCTTTGGTTGATAACACTCCCGTGAAAACTCGTGTGACATTTGCTATATTCAACATACTAACCACATAGAAGTGGTTATTAATACAGAGGACCCAGTTTGTATAGATTGCACTAGATATCAGCTTACACTTTATACTCTCGTTAACTAGTATAACTGATAATTTATTGTTTATGGGATATTTATTTGGTGTTGTTGTTGCATTTAATGTGCCTGTAAAGCTGCAGCAAGAAAGAATGTAATTAACCATATAACAATTACAGCACGGAAACAAGCCATCTCGGCCCTACAAGTCCGTGCCGAACAACTTTTTTCCCTTAGTCCCACCTGCCTGCACTCATACCATAACCCTCCATTCCCTTCTCATCCATATGCCTATCCAATTTATTCTTAAATGATACCAACGAACCGTTCCGGTAATTGTTCCGTTCCTGGTGCATATGACAATTAAACACTCTTGACCCCAATGTTTAATAGTAGATCACAACCGGCTGGATCATGTGCTCAGATAGATATAGGCACAGGACATGCATGGACACCAATGCTGCCCAAAGCCTCAGTAATCAGTAAAGAAAATATTTCCTTAATAAAATGCAATTAATATTGTGGAACAACCTGGGAGGGTTCACAATATTATCACAAAACATGACGATGGGACAGGAGCTATTGGTCACTTAGGTAGGTTGAGAGGAGCATTTTCAAGCAGGTCAGAGAGGGGAAGATCTTTAGGAAGAGAGTCCCAGATCCTGAGTCCTTGGCAGCAGAAATAGGAGCACCAATGGTGTGGCACAGATTCCTAATCCCAGATACCCAGGAGGATAGATGGGATGGAGGAACGATAACATGGGGGAAGGGTGAGCAATAGAGCGATTGGAAAACGTGTTAGTAATGTTGATGGCCGATTAGGAAAAGGGGAGATGCAACGAGACCTGGGTGTCATGGTACACCAATCATTGAAAGTAGGCATGCAGGTGCAACAGGCAGTGAAGAAAGCGAATGGTATGTTAGCATTCATAGCAAAAGGATTTGAGTATAGGAGCAGGGAGGTTCTACTGCAGTTGTACAGGGTCTTGGTGAGACCACACCTGGAGTATTGCATACAGTTTTGGTCTCCAAATCTGAGGAAACATTCTTGCCATAGAGGGAGTACAGAGAAGGTTCACCAGACTGATTCCTGGGATGTCAGGACTTTCATATGAAGAAAGACTGGATAGACTCGGCTTGTACTCGCTAGAATTTAGAAGATTGAGGGGGAATCTTATAGAAACTTACAAAATTCTTAAGGGGTTGGACAGGCTAGATGCAGGAAGATTGTTCCCGATGTTGGGGAGGTCCAGGACAAGGGGTCACAGCTTAAGGATAAGGGGGAAATCCTTTAAAACCGAGATGAGAAAAACTTTTTTCACACAGAGAGTGGTGAATCTCTGGAATTCCCTGCCACAGAAGGTAGTTGAGGCCAGTTTATTGGCTATATTTAAGTGGGAGTTAGATGTGGCCCTTGTGGCTAAAGGGACCAGGGGGTATGGAGAGAAGGCAGGTACAGGATACTGAGTTGGATGATCAGCCGTGATCATATTGAATGGCGGTGCAGGCTTGAAGGACCGAATGGCCTACCCCTGCACCTATTTTCTATGTTTCTATGAAGTTGTGACCTTACTAGAGTGGGAGCCATTGTATGTCAGTGAACACGTGGGTACTAGATGGACAAGGCTTGATGTGAGTTGGACAACGGGAAACAGCAGTTGGAATGGTACCACACTTAGGAAGAGTAGAAATAGCTAACTGGCCAGGGAGGTCATTGGAATAATGCTGAGTGTGGAACTAGGAAAGCGGTTGAGGAGGACTCAGCCTCAGAGCAGCATCAGGTACCGTTTTGGAGGTGGAACGGTAAGGATGATAATTGGTGTCAACAACAACTTTGTAAATACTGCAGCTTCAGGATGCATTAGACGGTTATGGATGTAGCGGCATAACAACAGTCTTGGCTGCTACCTTTCTAATTC
Organism: Amblyraja radiata; assembly: GCF_010909765.2. Taxonomy (NCBI): domain Eukaryota; kingdom Metazoa; phylum Chordata; class Chondrichthyes; order Rajiformes; family Rajidae; genus Amblyraja; species Amblyraja radiata. The sequence continues at coordinate 14,222,239 of NC_045959.1, read as the reverse complement.
AAATTACATATGTTGTGACCCAAGCTCAAATTGCTACTCTGTTCTTTTCTCCTGAGATTGGATGAAGGAATCTGTTGACTTAGCCCACTGAGGCACCCATAAGGCACTTGACCACGATAAATTGCAACATGATGGGGATTTTTTGGGGGTTAACGTCAGCTATGAATTTGTATTGAATGGCTAGGCATAGCTGCCATGTAGTACGGATTTTCCGTATTTCGTACGAAAATGCAATACGAATACGGAAACACGGACTTTAAAAAGAAAAAAACGACCATGGATAATCGTTACAACGAGTCACCGCTGCACCGGCCATGAGACGAAAACGATTTGTTAACTACCACTATTAGCAGTTGTTGACAGCCAGTAGTTAAAACGTAGTTATACAATGTGTCATCAATACATCGATCCACATTCCTCAGTAAATGTAATTGTGTTTTGACCAAGTATTAATGACGGGAGAATTTCTTAAAACTCACTCTCATTGAGGGCTCTGGACCATGAGCACGGGCTTCTTCCTGGTCATTCACCCATGTTATTTTTAAGAAGGAACTGCAGAAGCTGGAGCAAACAAAGGTGGACATAAATGCTGGAGAAACTCAGCGGCTGAGACAAAAATGCTGGAGAAACTCAGTTGGGAGACAAAAAGGCTGGAGAAACAGCGTGTGAGGCAAAGTGCTGGAGAAATTCAGCGGGTGAGATGCTGCCGTGAGATTTTGTCTCACCCGCTGAGTTTCTCCCGCATTTCTGCCTCACCCGCTGAGGGAGAGAGGAAGGGGTGAAGAGAGGGAGAGGATGGAGAGGGGAGGGACAGAGGGTGGGAGGGTTTTTAAAGCAATTTCTGCCCATGAATGACTATTTTGAAAAGGGGCAAAGCAAAAAGTAGCATGTTCTCTGGAAAGGCTTATCCTAAAATAATTGATCGGAAGGGTGTGATTTTCAGTCAAGTCGTCTGTATCAAAGATCCTATAGCGAGCAAGTTAGTCCACTCGACGAAAAAGACGTAGTACGGTCATGGGCAGATTCATGGGTAATCTTCGGTCCCCATTTCCGTAACCGGCTTCCGTCTCCGCCATCTTTGTCCACCAGTGCGGATACAAGCCGGTTACGGAAATATCCTCGTAAAAATCAAACACCTTTGGGAAAAATCTTCTCCTCATTTTCTTTCTGCCTCTCTGCCTCACAATAAAAAGCAAAAAGATGCCTATGTTCCTTCCACAGCGTGTGGGGAGTCTGGCCCGGATCAGCACGGCTGGGATGCCAGGGTAAAGTTGCGGGGAGGTTTGCAATGTATTTTTATGTAATGTTGTCCCTTATCTGGGCCTTGAGTCCGAAATAAAGTTTATCATTATATACAAAAATCTGGAGAAATATATGTGTGTGTGTGTGTTATATGATTATATATACATCTATATCACATTCATATATGTGTGTATGTGTGTTCTTTCCTATACAATCTAATCAGTTGTATATTCGCTGAATAAAATCATCCTTAAGTTATACATCGTTTTTCAATCTTGCTCAAAACAAATGTTATTTTGTTAAATACTTCATTTAGATAACCACACCATTACAGACAGATCTCATTCCACTCTCTGGCTATTGGGAAGACCAGACCCATTTTATTGTTGAAAAACAATTCAATAGACACAAAAAATCATTAAGGAACATATTGCCATTAGTTTTCCAAATACCGCAGTTGTGAACAGTGTGATTAGATGAATTACAGAGTGCAAGTTTAATACAAATATCAACTCAAACTCAATCACAGCACATGAACCATTTAAAAAGAAAAGTTTAAAAAACCCCATTTAAATGGCAATTAACAGAATCATAATTTGTTAACATAATAATCTTTAACAAAATTTAACAGAATTATGAATGAACAGAATTATGAATCTAACCCTATATCACACACACAAACTGTTCCCCCGCAACGCTGATTACACTGGGAGAAGGATATACAAAGTCGGGTCGGGTTTACTGAAATGGACGAAGAAATGGCCCACGTTCCGCTCCTTTGCGTACTACACGTCAGCCCATTGCATTTAGCAGGAGTGGACTATCTTGCTCGCTATAGGATCTTTGGTCTGTATCATTCAGTGAGTGAGCTGTGGACGCCATGACGGTAATCGCGAGCACATTAAGATGGCGCAAAAAATTACCCATGACACTACGGCTTTAATCTTTGGTCGGGGCTCCATGGGCGTTGGTGCGCGTTACGTACCACGTGGCATGGTGGATGCGAAGCTGTTATGTCGAGGGATGAGACGCGGCAAGATTACAAAGAATAGGGATTAAAAATGCAAAATGGCTTCTACATCATTGGTGCTAAAAGCAGGAAGCATCCATTCAAACAGCAGTATACAAAGAGATGGCAATGAATGCACTATCAAGTAAGGTGTATAGAAGACATGTCAATTGGTAGCAACGTTTTGCAATCTTGTACTCTTACATGGGTATGACCACACATTTAAAAAAAAATTTAATTCAGCAAAATGGCACTGCGTAAATATACTGATTTCCTCAGCAAAATACTGATTTTCAGGCACTAGAATACTAGACCAGGCTTTGACATAGAAACATAGAAAATAGGTGCAGGAGTAGGCCATTCGGCCCTTTGACAAAACTGGGCAGCTCTGGCTAGGAGCCCACACCTCTGGACCCAAAGCTAGACAACAACAGTACCTCAACACCAGCGTTGTACCTGCCACCAACGGTACTAGAAATAGCTAATTGACATAACAAGCATGAACGTAACGTGTGGGAAGGAACGACAGATACTGGTTTACACTGAAGACAGACACAAAATGCTGGAGTAACAGCGGGTCAGGCAGCATCTCTTGAGAAAGGGATCTGGAGACGTTTCGGGTCGAGACCCTTCTTCAGACAGAGTCGGGAGAGGGAAACTAGAGGTATGAAAAGGTACAAAGAACGAATGAATGGAAAGTTATGGAAAGAACAAATCAAAGCCAGCAACAATGATCAGGGAAAGGTGGAGCCCAGGAGTGGCTGAAAATGTTAACAAAATCAAATGTGCTTTTTTTTTGGTTGTGGATTTGAACCTTTCATTTGCATTCCTTGCACGCAGGGAAGATATTGGTAACCTTGGTGCTGATCTCCTACTTCTACAAGACACCACTCTGAGCACCCTGCCCACTAAGAGAAGCAAGCTAGGATTTCCTGATGGGTTGCAAGGCTGATGATCCAGTTAATGATACTGGAAGGAAGTGAGGGCTAGTTGAACCACAGATATTTTTAGCACCAGGATTGTGCCTGCTCTGAGGTGGGGAACTGGATGTCTTCAGATATTTTTATTTGTGAACTGTGAGAGAAAGGGTTTGTTTGAAATAGAATGAGTGAGGCCTCACTTCTGCCCACACTCCCGGTAGTTTGCTGCTTTTTAATATATGGATAAATGAACTTGTATCGAGCAAAGGGGCGCAGCGGTAGAGTTGCTGCCTTACTGCACCAGTGACCCGGGTACCATCCGAACTACGTGTGCTGTCTGTACAGAGTTCGTACGTTCTCCCTGTGACCGCGTGGGTTTTCCCCGGGTGTTCCAGTTTCCTCCCACATAGAAACATAGACAATAGGTGCAGGAGTAGGTCATTCGGCCCTTCAATGTGATCATGGCTGATCATCCCCAATCAGTACCCCATTCCTGTCTTCTCCCCATATCCCTTGATTCCGCTAGCCCTAAGAGCTCTATCTAACTCTCTTTTGAATGCATCCAGTGAATCGGCCTCCACTGCCTTCTGAGGCAGAGAATTCCACAAATTCCCAACTCTCTGGGTGAAAACGTTTTTCCTCATCTCAGTTTTAAATGGCCTACCCCTTATTCCCCCAACATCGGGAACATGTTTCCTACATCTAGCGTGTCCAATCCCTTAATAATTTTTCTATGTTTCTATAAGAAACCCTCTCATCCTTCTATTCCAATGAATACAAGCCCACTCGTTCCATTCTTTCATCATATGATGGTCCTGCCATCCAGGGAATTAACCTCGTGAACCTACGCTGCACTCCCTCATTCCCACACTCCAAAGACGCACAGGAGATTGAACTTTTTTTTGGCCTTCCATCACAATGAGGAATGTGGAGGAGTCACTGTGGTGGATGTTTATGTTATAATGTATTTTGTGTGCTCTGCTGCTTTTTATTTTAATGACTGACTTGGCAAATGAAATTCCTCGTATGTTGCAAAACATACTTGGCTAATAAAGTATTATTGTGTTGTAATGGACATCAGCATGAGATAACGGGCAACTAACTGCACGCATGGCCCAATAAGTGATGGGTGGCGCTCTGATGTACCTGGGGAGGAAATGATTCAGCGCGCTACTTACTTACTTACTGCCTGTTCTGCCTCCTGGCATGTAGGGCAGCAACGAAGGTCCTCCTCTCCTGATACACTCAGTAGTGTTGATTCCTTCAGTTGCTGTTTCCGTAGCATATTTGTTTTACGAGACAGGGTTGTTAGCCCTGTGCTCAACCTCCAGCCTGGAGGACCAGTGGATCGCTCTTCGTCTGGCCTCTACCCTTCGACCTGTCCAGCATGGGAGACCCTAACAGGAGACGAATCTCCCACTGGCATAGCTCCAGGGGTCACTGAGACACACAAGCTCCCCGACCACGACAAGGTTGCAATCCAACGGGGAGATTCAGTGCGCTAACATTTATTTTTACCCTGTCTTCTGGCACACCTCTTACCTCACTCATCCTCCCTCCCTCCAATCCCTGCTAAATCACTGTAGTCACTGCCTTAGGTCTGGTCCTGGGTGGACCTCATGATCCCTGGCCTGGTCAGCATGCACCTTGCTGATATTGGCTCACATTTAGCAGGCGGTGGTGAGTAGTGGGAGTGACAGGTTGAAAATCAGCCCATTCTCCTTCCTGAAGGAGGATGTTTTAATTTTAGAGATACAGCATGGTATCACCAAGGCCACCCCCGACCAGCGATCCCGACTCGCGATGCACTAGTGCTATACTACACACTAGGGACAATTTCACAAACCAATCAGCCCTCAAACCTGCATGTCTTTTGAATGTGTAAGGAAATCAGAGCATCTGGAGAAAACCCATGCCGGATAGAGAGAACATACAAACTCCATACAGACAACACCCGTAGTCAGGATTTAACCCTGGTCTCTGGTGCTGTAAGGCAGCAACTCTACCACTGTGCCACTAAGCCACCCTAAGACACGAGATAGCGGCTTGTACTCGCTAGAATTTAGAAAATTGAGGGGGGATCTTATAGAAACTTACAAAATTCTTAAGGGGTTGGACAGGCTAGATGCAGGAAGATTGTTCCCGATGTTGGGGAAGTCCAGGACAAGAAGTCACAGCTTAAGGATAAGGGGGAAATCTTTTAGGACCGAGATGAGAAAAACATTTTTCACACAGAGAGTGGTGAATCTCTGGAATTCTCTGCCACAGAATGTAGTTGAGGCCAGTTCATTGGCTATATTTAAGAGGGAGTTAGATGTGGCCATTGTGGCTAAGGGGATCAGGGGGTATGGAGAGAAGGCAGGTACAGGATACTGAGTTGGATGATCAGCCATGATTATATTGACTGGCGGTGCAGGCTCGAAGGGCCGAATGGCCTACTCCTGCACCTATTTTCTATGTATCTATGAGAGACAGAGGAGAAGACGATTCACAGCATCATTATGGCCAGCAGTGATGTGCGGAGAAGAAGTCAAAAGGCACAATTATTCATAGTTGAATTGGCCACACTTATCCACATCAACGTCATTTCCAGCATAGCAGCCGATATCTGGTTATATCCTTTTCATTGTGTGCACAAGAGTTGTCAGGGCAGCACTGTTTGCAGCTGCTAGATCCACTCTTCCACTCCAGTGTGTACCACTTGCCAAGTCATTTTGCAACAGCAGTTTGAGTTGGCAGTTGCATTGAGATTGGAGGTTTGGCAGAGATCATTGTGTCCGATCATTGTGCACAATGATGATGATTCATGTAACACTCCTACCCAGGATCTTGATCCCTCCCATGGTAGTAAGGCAATGGAACAACACTTCCAGTAATTAAACGAAGTCATCCAAAAACAAGATGACGTTTGATGTTCACAGTGTTGTCAGGAAGCTTTCTGCTTTGTTCATGGACAGGAGGAAAAGCAGATGTCTCAAATGAAATAAAACTGCTATAAAAACATATTTTGCAATTATGATGGGTCATGATCAGTGGCTTTATTGGATTTTTTTAGTTTGCTGGGTTTGGCTTTAGAAAGAATGGAATTCTACAGCTAGGTTATGTGGATTATCAAAAGGCAGTCAGTCACTATGGACTTAAGGTGATGTTGCTTAGGTATCCTGTAGCACCTTCCCCAACAATGATTTATTAACATTGGCTTGGCTCAGCTGGCAGCATTATTGTTTCCGAGGGTGATATTAGGGGTATTCCAGAGTGTGTAGGCTGCCAGTATTAGAGTGCTGTGATATTAATGTTTTCTTGCTTGAAAGTAGCTAAAAACCCAATCCACACACATTTTTTTATTGACGGGCATTAACTATCCTTTATTCAAAGAAAAAAGGAGATTGTGGTGATGTCAACCATCTCTCCCCGGGCCAATCTAATTAGTCGTAGGTGTTTGTGTGATCCTGGACTTGAAATGGCTGTTAGGTGCTTGTTGGTGATTATAATGCTCATTACACTCAATAATTCATTTTGTGCAAGGCACCCACTAACTTGGTTATGATAGATTATTTCGTCAGGACGAAAGCACAGAATGCTGGAGTACCTCAGCAGGTCAAGCAGCTCCTGTGGAAATAGTAGATTGGCGATGTTTTGGGTCAGGACCTTTCTTCAAACTCCGAGTCTGTGTTTTGTTCAAGATCATCATTGCCCACCATCTACAGGAGTGGCTGCATCAAAACAGCAGCCAGCATCATCAGAGGCCCACACCACCCAGGCCACACTTTCATTTCACTCCTGCCATCAGTAAGAAGGTATAGGAGCCTGAAAACTAATGTGCAGGTTCAGGAGCAGCTTCTTCCCAACAACCATCAGGCTATTAAGCACCACAACCTCCAAATATGCTCCAGATGACATAGACCCGGTGACATTGATTTTGTCTTTGAACTTTTATCGTTTGATTTTTTATATATATACTGAACTTTATTTGTGATTTATTATGATGTTTACAGAGTAGTTCAAGTGAGTTTATTGTCATGTGTCCCTGATAGGACAATGAAATTCTTGCTTTGCTTCAGCACACAGAACATAGTAGGCATTACTCTGTTTACATATCTGTTGTGCTGCTGCGAGTGAGAATTTCATTGTTCCGTTTTGGGACAAATGACAATGAAACTCTCTTGACTCTTGAGATCCAAGATCTGCAGTTCCTTGCATCTCCAAGCCTCCTTCAGGGGTTGGCTGCAACATAAAGCAGAAAAATTTTGCAACAGTGCACAGCGGGTTTTAATCAGAGAGACAAGCCTCAGAGCATCGTTGGTAGCACCTCGTTCCATTTACAAGCAGCTGCACTGTGTCTTTGAGGGAAGCATCTTATCCTCCAGCCAAGACAGTTGGCAACTCAATGGGCAGCATTAATGATCCTCCCTTTGACTAAGTGCTGTAATGTAAAGCGGTGTCACAAATGATAAGGTGGAACTGACTAGAAATCAATTGTTGGTCTCTAACACTGAGCCAGCTGTATAGTATCTCAGCACTTTTCACACTGGCTCTACAAACTCAGAGACTTCAGCTGGATTAATTTTGGAGGAGGGTTGCAGTGTGCCAAGGCTATTGACTCAATTTAGTCTCACCATCCCTGGAATGAGTTTCTCAGGCAAGTAGCTTTATCACTGCACGTCACGCAAACATCAGAAATAAAATGAACGCAAGAGATCGGATTGCGTTGAGTTGTTTACTCATATGTACATGTACAGTGAACTACATGTACAATGAAAACTTTGCTTGCAACAACACCCCAGGCACATAGACTCAGGCAAACGCACAAAGAGACATTATACATAAATTATATAAAAATCTAAAAGAAAGAAGACTGCATTAAAAGCCCAAAACATTTGTGCAAAATCAAAATTGGAAATAAAGCCCAAGTTTGTAGTCGTTCAAGAGGTGGTCATTAGTCAAGAGTATTTCATTGTCATATGTCCCAGAGAGAACAAAATTATTACTTGCAGCAGCACAACAGAATATGCAAACCATTCCCTATAAACATTATAAACATGAATAAAAAGTTCTGTTCACACACACGTACATGCTCATTGAAACAAACAAACAATTAAACAATTATAGTACAAAAAGACAAAACCAAAAAAAAGAGTTCCATTCCTGAGGTTGGATTAGGTTGTGTTGGTTGGTCTAAGAATTTGATAGTTGAAGGAACATAGCTCTTCCTGAACCTGGTAGTGTGGGACTTCAACCTTCTCTCCCTCCTGCCCGATGGTAGCAGCGAGAAAAGGGCATGGCCTGAGTGGTGGGGGATCCTTGATGCTGTCTTCTCGAGATCATGCGGGTTTTTTCCAAGTTTGATGTTCTATGCAATCTCATTCTAAGAAGGATTGGCCAAGGGAGAAGGAATGGGCATCACATGGAAATGTTGCATTGGTTGCTAAGGCTGGGACTCTGTTCTTTGGAGCGCAGTAGGATGAGGGGTGATCTTATAGAGGTGTATACAATCATGAGAGAAATATTTTGGGTAGATGCACAGAGTCTCTTGCCCAGAGTAGGTGAATCGAGGACCAGAGGGCATAGGTTCATGGTGAATGGGAAAATAGGAATCTGAGGGGTAAAATTTTCACACCGTGGATGGTGGGTGTATGGAACATGCTGCCGGAGGAGGTAGTTGAGGCAGGGACTATCCCAACATTTAAGAATTAGACAGGTACATGGATAGGACAGGTTTGGAGAGATACGGGCCAAACCCGGGCAGGTGGGACTGGTGTAGCTGGGACATGTTGACCGGTGTGTGCAAGTTGGGCCGAAGGGCCTGTTTCCACACTGTATCACTCCATGACTATGCTCTTCTTTAAATAAGGCATGTGGATACCTAATGCCCACTGAACAAGGACATTTGGTTACATGCGTCAAAGAGTAAAAGACCTTGCATTCCTGTCATTTCCCTTTTAATGTAGCTCTCTAAGGATATACCCATGTCCTTCTCTTTGAGCCCAAAGATCTCTCATTCTTGATTATTCTCATCAGTTGAGCATCCGCAAATCTAATGATCCACGCTCTTCTGAGTGAGGCCAGATCCCATGCTGAATGACAGATGCCTTATCCAGGCCTCCAATCTCCAAACCCCAAGCCTAGACTCTCCAGACATCTGAGTTTGCCTCTCAGCTTCCACTCTGTCATCTCCACTGCGTTCTGTACATTTCTATTGGATCATTCATCTGACATCCAGAGAATGTGGACGTACTCTACTCAATTGCTCCCAGTAGGATGACACTCTCTTTCCTCCATCCAATCTCATGAAGCCTATAATCCATGGGCATCACTTAAGAATTCAATGGATATCTCTGAAAATGTCACGGCAATGACCCCCTTTGAAGTACGGATAATGAGAGTTGAATGGGGTGGGCGGTGTAGAGCTGCTTCCTCAGTGACCCAGGTTCGGTTCTGACCTCTGGTGCTGTCTGTGGGGAATGTGCATTCTCTCTCTGACCACATGGGCTTCCTCTGGATGCTCCTGTTTTCTCGCACATCCCATCCTAAAATGGCCGTGGGACTTACCATCGCCCGCCTGGGGCTTCAAAATCGGGAGAAAAATGGAGAACAGGGGAGAGAAAAGACTTTGCCTTCCATCACAGTGAGGAGGAGATTCACTGTGATGGATGTTTGTGTAAATTGAATTGTGTGTATGTCTGTAGGAAATTGTCTTTGTTTGTATGGCTGTGGAAACAGAGTTTCATTTGAGCCTCACTGAGGTTCAAATGACATGAAATAAATATTGTTGTTATATATTGTTGAGTACACACAGGCTGGTAGATCCATTGACGTGAGTGGTAGAAATAGTGGGGAACTAGACCAAGTGCAGACCCGTTGGGTCTGTTCCCCCAACGTGCAGTTGTGGGGGGGGGGAGAGGCGGCATGCAGCGTCACACACACTAACTACCCCCTGCACACACGCTAATTACCCCCCCTTGATATTATATTAATGTTATTAATTTGCTCCTTTTACCCCATAACCACCCTATCTACTGACGCATAGCCCCCAACTTGCAGTCACATCTAGAGAGGGGGGGTGGGGTAAAGAGTGAGGGCAGAGAGAGAAGGGGCAGAGACAGAGAGAGAGGCAGAGACAGAGAGAGAGGGGCAAGAGGGAGAGGGGGGTGGAGGGGAGGAGAAGAGGGAGGGTTGGTGAGGGGGGAAAGGCGGGGGAGGATGGGAGAGAGGGAGGGGAGGAGAGAGAGATGGGAGGGGGTGAGAGTGAGGAGAAGAGAGAGGGGGTGCTGAGAGGGAGGTGAGGGGAGGTGGGGGTGGAGGGAGAGGGTAGGGGGTGTGGAGGGGAGAAGGGTGGGGAGGGGAGAGAGAGGGGGGGAGACGGGGGGGAGAGGGGGTGCTGAGTGAGGGGGAGAGAGAGGGGATGATGTGGGGAGCAGGGAGGGTGGAGGGAAGGGGGTAGGGGGGTGTGGAGGGGAGGGGGGTTTAGGGGAGGGAGGGTGGGGGAGGGGATGGAGAGGAGGAGAGGGAGAAAAAGAGGGGAGGGGGGGGGAGTGGGTGGAGAGAGGGGGGAGAGAGGGAGAGGAGGGGGGAGAGAGAGAAGAGGGGGAAGAGAGAGAGAGGGGGAAGAGGGAGAGAGAGAGGGGAGAGAGAGAGAGAGAGAGGGGGGGAGAGAGAGAGAGAGAGAGAAGAGAGAGAGAGAGAGAGAGAGAGAGAGAGAGAGAGAGAGAAGAGAGAGGAGAGAGAGAGAGAGAGAGAGAGAGAGAGAGAGAGAGAGGGGGGAGAGGAGGGGAGAGAGAGGGAGTGCCTTTTTAATTCAACCCAAGCCCCCCAAACAACCATTTGCAGGCAATCATATTTTCATTTTCAAACCACATTAAGGGCACTCACAGTTGAGTAGACATGCATTCAGTGTTATTCAGAGCTCAGAGATACGTGACCTCCATCTTACAGAGACTGAGTGAGGCACACCACTTCCTAGTTTTATAGTCCCTCCCCCTCCAGCAGGGGCAGCAGAGAGAATGGTGATTTTAAAAAAAACATTAATCTCCCTCTGATTTTTCATCGATGGGAAAAATCCTCTGGTCCAGAAAGGCAGACCTGGGCTCTGAGCGAGGTGGCCAAAAATGACAGCTGTAGGTAGCGGCGTTCTCTCGGAAATCGCAGCACAGTGGGTCAAAAGCGGTCAAGATCAGACTTTTAGTAATATATAGATTGATGAGGACGTTGAGGAATTAAAATGCAATTAGCAAGAATTGATAAATGCATGTTGCATATTATGGGAAAGGCCAGTTGCCATGTTGCCGGTCTCTGGGGCTCTGCAGATATAGATCTCCAGCTATTTTCTCCCCACCTTGCAGATGGATAGTGGAGTGTTGATTTCACAACACTGTATCATATTTGGCTTCTCCAAAGAGAACTGAACTCAGCGATGTTGCGCAGGCGTACACATGAGCGGGCATTGAGTACCTGTTCTGTGGAGCGACACCCAGATTGGGTTGGGTGTGAGAAAAGTGCAAGAAACAGCTGAGAATCCCTTGGCACAGCGGCGTAACTAATAACCATATAAACCATATAACAATTACAGCACGGAAACAGGCCATCTCGACCCTTCTAGTCCGTGCCGAACACATAATCTCCCCTAGTCCCATATACCTGCGCTCAGACCATAACCCTCCATTCCTTTCCCATCCATATAACTATCCAATTTATTTTTAAATGATAAAAACGAACCTGCCTCCACCACCTTCACTGGAAGCTCATTCCACACAGCTACCACTCTCTGAGTAAAGAAGTTCCCCCTCATGTTACCCCTAAACTTCAGTCCCTTAATTCTCAAGTCATGTCCCCTTGTTTGAATCTTCCCTACTCTCAGTGGGAAAAGCTTTTCCACGTCAACTCTGTCTATCCCTCTCATCATTTTAAAGACCTCTATCAAGTCCCCCCTTAACCTTCTGCGCTCCAAAGAATAAAGCCCTAACTTGTTCAACCTTTCCCTGTAACTTAGTTGCTGAAACCCAGGCAACATTCTAGTAAATCTCCTCTGTACTCTCTCTATTTTGTTGACATCCTTCCTATAATTAGGCGACCAAAATTGTACACCATACTCCAGAATTGGCCTCACCAATGCCTTGTACAATTTTAACATTACATCCCAACTTCTATACTCAATGCTCTGATTTATAAAGGCCAGCACACCAAAAGCTTTCTTTACCACCCTATCTACATGAGATTCCACTTTCAGGGAACTGTGCACAGTTATTCCCAGATCCCTCTGTTCACCTACATTCTTCAATTCCCTACCATTTACCATGTACGTCCTATTTTGATTTGTCCTGCCAAGATGTAGCACCTCACACTTATCAGCATTAAACTCCATCTGCCATCTTTCAGCCCACTCTTCCAACTGGCATAAATCTCTCTGTAGAAATCTCTCTTCCTGCAACTGGTAGAACTGCTGTCTCGCAGCAACAAGGACACAGGTTCAATCCCGACCCCGATGGTGTCTACATGGATGGGGCAGTGAACGCAGCGGTAGAGTCGCTGCATTACAGCCCCAGAGACCCGGGTTCCATCCTGACCTCAGATGCTGTCTCTATGAGGTTTGTGACTGTGTAAGATGCCCCCAGGAACTCCGTTTTCCTCCCACATCCTGAAGATGTGCGAGCTAATAGAGAATTGGCCCTCAGATGTGAGTGAAGGTCAAATCTAGGGAAGAATAAAATAATATTATTATTAGATCACTATAAACGCGAGGTTGATGTTTGGTGCAGAGTTGGGCCGAAGGATCTGTTTCCGTGCTCGTTCTCACTCACTCTAATGCCTGTTGCCAATGACGATAGTTTTTATATAAGCTTGGCAAGTAAATGCAATGTGCATTTATTTCAGCAAAATCGTAAACATAGAAACATAGAAACATAGAAAATAGGTGCAGGAGTAGGCCATTCGGCCCTTCGAGCCTGCACCGCCATTCAATATGATCATGGCTGATCATCCAACTCAGTATCCTGTACCCGCCTTCTCTCCATACCCCCTGATTCCTTTAGCCACAAGGGCCACATCTCACTCCCTCTTAAATATAGCCCATGAACTGGCCTCAACTACCTTCTGTGGCAGAGAATTCCAGAGATTCACCACTCTCTGTGTGAAAAATGTTTTTACTCATCTCGGTCTTAAAAGATTTCCCCCTTATCCTTAAACTGTGACCCCTTGTTCTGGACTTCCCCAACATCGGGAACAATCTTCCTGCATCTAGCCTGTCCAACCCCTTAAGAATGTTGTAAGTTTCTATAAGATCCCCCCTCAATCTTCTAAATTCTATCGAGTACAAGCCAAATCTATCCAGTCTTTCTTCATATGAAAGTCCTGACATTCCAGGAATTAGTTTGGTGAACCTTCTCTATACTCCCTCTATGGCAAGAATGCCTTTCCTCAGATTAGGAGACCAAAACTGTACGCATTTGATATATTGATACTTTACTATACGAATCGCCTGGTGAAGTAGCGGCATTCCCGAGACTTTGGGCAAACCAAAGCCAATTGCATTAGAGATAGTTTGTTTTATTGTATCCCCTTTGGTCCGGTGAGTGGTGAATCTCTGGAACTCTCTGCCACAGAAGGTAGTTGAGGCCAGTTCATTGGCTATATTTAAGAGGGAGTTAGATGTGGCCCTTGTGGCTAAAGGGATCAGGGGGTATGGAGAGAAGGCAGGTACAGGATACTGAGTTGGATGATCAGCCATGATCATATTGAATGGCGGTGCAGGATCGAAGGATCGAATGGCCTACTCCTGCACCTATTTTCTATGTGAAAGAGACACAAGACAATCACAGCTTTTTAATCTACGCAGTGAAACACAGACCCATGTTTGAGGGTTATACGTATTGACTGCTCGCAGAGCCAGGCGGAGTGCCAGCTGTGCTGAGACAGGTGGCAGAAGCCATTAGGCTCTTGTGGGAAGGTCCCTTGTTTGTTCTTGCTCGAAGCTCTGTTGCAGGCCAGGTGGGCATCAATGGGAAATGCTACTTGAGTGAGAAGTGCCTCTTGCCAGCAGTTCAGGAGTTCAATCTGAAGAAGGTTCTCGACCCGAAATATCACCTATTCATATTCTCCAGAGGTGCTCAATGTTCTGCTGGATTACTCCAGCACTTTGTGTCGCATTCCTGGCTAATCCACAACACCAGTCATTCATGGCCCAAGGTTGGAGTTCTCACTTCCTGCATCTTATAACCATGAGGGTCCGATTACTAAATCCTACCTTCTACTGCACGGATCCATCAGCAAGTGCAGAAAAGCTTGGTGGTAGATCATCGCACATGATAAGCAGTCACAAATATGTGCAATGATTGTACCTGCTAACGTTTATGCTTGTGGAAGTCTAGAGGTTTGCTGTAGGAGGTTTGTCTGATTCACACGCCGATAGTTGATCTTGGTGGGCACAGTAGAGTGATCAGACATGGCCCTAACAGCAATGAAAGCACTTGTGAACCCAGTCCTGATACTTGCACTGAAACGTGGTTGTCTGCCCCTCGGATTAGAAGTGCTGATTTAACAGGTAGGATACTCATCTGCCTCTACTCAAGAAGCAGATGGGCTGTGTGGGGACAGTTGATATCAGCCCCAGCCCACTGCTGCCCAGAGGAACACCTAGACACCACTTTGAGCAGCTCTGCACGCCTGCAGAGGTGAGAGTTTCACTCCAAACCATTGAAGCTTGTGTAGAGGCTTAGGTGTGAATACAATGCATCATACAGTAACTCAAGATTGTTAAGGGCTTGGACACACTAGAGGCAGGAAACATGTTCCCGATGTTGGGGGAGTCCAGAACCAGGGGCCACAGTTTAAGAATAAGGAGTAAGACATTTAGAATGGAGACGAGGAAACACTTTTTCTCACAGAGAGTGTTGAGTCTATGGAATTCTCTGCCTCAGAGGGCGGTGGTGGCAGGTTCTCTGGATGCTTTCAAGAGAGAGCTAGATAGGGCTCTTAAAAATAGCGGAGTCAGGGGATATGGGGAGAAGGCAGGAACGGGGTACTGATTGGGGATGATCAGCCATGATCACATTGAATGGTGGTGCTGGCTCGAAGGGCCAAATGGCCTACTCCTGCACCTATTGTCTATTGTCAACGTGCTAAGGTATTGA
Organism: Amblyraja radiata; assembly: GCF_010909765.2. NCBI lineage: Eukaryota > Metazoa > Chordata > Chondrichthyes > Rajiformes > Rajidae > Amblyraja > Amblyraja radiata. Next base: position 14,206,946 of record NC_045959.1, on the reverse strand, counting down.
AGACCATGGGGCGGTGGTCTTGTTGATCGTGGCCCTGAGCTTGCAGGCACAAGGACCAGTGCAATAATGAAGGCACCGAACCTCTCCTGGAATCGTACAGCATGGAAACAGGCCCTTCCACCCCTTTAGTTTAGTTTAGTCTAGAGATACAGAATGGAAACAGGCTGTGTCCATGCCAACCATTGATCACCCGCTCACACTAGCTCTATTTCATCCTACTTTCACATTCACTCCCTACGCACTAGGGGCAATTTACAGAGGCCAATTAACCTACAAACCCACTTCTTTTGGATGTTATAGAAACATTCATTGTGATCATGGCTGATCGTCCCCTATCAATAACCCGTGCCTGCCTTCTCCCCACATCCCTTGACTCCACTAGCCCCTAGAGCTCTAACTCTTTCTTAAATCCATCCAGTAATCTGGCCTCCACTGCCCTCTGTGGTAGGGAATTCCATAAATTCACAACTCTCTGATTTTTCTCACCTCAGTCTTAAATTACCTCCCCTTTATTCTAAGACTGTGGCCCCTGGTTCTGGACTCCCCTTGAAACTGAAAACCTCTTGTTATGTTGGAGGAAACTGAAAGACCCGTGGTAAACCCATGCGGTCACAGAGAGAACGTGCAAACTCTACACAGACAGCACCGAGGTCGGGATCGAACCCGAGTCTCCGGCACTGTGAGGCAGCTTTTACCCACTGCATCACTGTGCCCTGTCTATACTGAGCATCCAGCACTCATCCAAAACGAATCACATTTTATTCTCCTGATAGTTTCCCAGTTTCGACCTCTCACCTACACATTCAGGGTTATTTACTGTGGCCAATTAGCCTAACAACCCACACTTCTTTGTGATTTAGAAGGGCACTGGAGCTCCTGGAAGAAAGCCAAAGGGTCACAGGAAGTACATGCAAACACCACATGGACAGCACCTGAAGTCAGGATTGAACTGGGTCACCTGAACGGTGGCTCTCCTTGCTAAGCGACTGTCCAGTGCGAGAGAATGGCTTTGAGGTACATAGTTCCCCTCACAGGTTAATGAGCACTCGTGAATTAGGCCTCAACTTGTGAAGGAGAGGATGAGTAACTGATCACCATCCAATTATCCCTTCAGAACTTTGGATGAAGAGCTGGTTTAGACTCGTTAGCAGTTCAATGAAATGAGTTTAAACAATAAATTTCATAACAGTTACATAGAATTTCATGGTGCCGAAAGACCATTGAAATCATCCAATCTGTGCTGTTGCTAATGATCTTTCCCCCCTATCTCATTCATCGCTATTTGTATAACCATCTGTTCCTCTTTCCTATACACCTGCACACGATATTTGGTTTCATCCCAGACCCATTTATGATGTGTTCCGTTTAGTTTAATTTAGATCACGTTAGAGACACAGCTAACTCACATGCATAAGTAAGTAAGTAATGTCCCTGTCCCACTTAGGAAACCTGAACGGAAACCTCTGGAGACTTTGCGCCCCACCCAAGGTTTCCGTGCAGTTCCCGGAGGCTGCAGGTGGTTGCCGGAGGTTGCAGGTAGTGGAAGCAGGTAGGGAGACTGACAAAAACCTCCGGGAACCGCACGGAAACCTTGGGTGGGGTGCAAAGTCTCCAGAGGTTTCCGTTCAAGTTTCCTAAGTGGGACAGGGGCATAAGTTTATTGGCCAAGTATTCACATACAAGGAATTTGCCTTGGTGCTCCGCCCACAAGTAACAACATGACATACAGTGACGGTTACGAATGACTCAGAAAAACACTAAACATTAATAATAAAACATTAATGATAAAACACCATTGATCAAGCATGTGAACCAACAAAATACCAGATCAAAGGGAGGCTACAGATTTTTGGCTGTTGAGTACTCGTGGATACCATTGCACCGGTGCATAGCATTAAGACTAATTTTCAGCTCATGCAAGGAGTTAGCACGGGTGCAATGGGCTGATTGGCCTCCTGCACAGTATGGTCCTTTCAAGGGTGTAGCTGGGATGGCCATCGCTGCATCACCTTGCAGCTGGAAAGACAGCAGCTTAGTCGTCCACATTAGGAAGATCTGACCCCACCAGTTAAGGTCTCCAAGAGAGCTGATGCTGGTGAAAACAGGTTTTGCAGATTCCTGGATTTTTGTTTTATCTTATAGGTCCCTTGTTTACCAGCCACCACAAAGGACAGGTCAGATTGCAATGCAAATTCAGAGTTGTTTTCTCATGTCAGTATCCAAGTAAGTCATGGAACCATACCCGTGAGTTTGTTCCATTAGAAATGATTACGGGTAACACTTAGAGAGGTGTGACAGTTGTTGGCTGCCTGGTTTGGGAAAATAACAAGGCGTAGGAGAAAATGTATGCAAATCACAGCTGTTAGATTAGCACATTGTCCCACAAACTTTGTTTGATCTGTCTGCATCAAATGACTCTGAACTTTGGGAAATTTGAGTCACTTTCATCCAAACAGAACTATGACATTCGGGTATCTAGACACAAAATGGTGGAGTAACCCAGCTGGACGGACAGCATCTCTGGAGAGAAGGAACGGGTGATGTTTCGGGTAAAAGACCATTCTTCAGGCTGCTTACCCATTCGTCAACTTGAAACGTTACCTATTCCTTTTCCCCAGAGATGCTGCCTGATCCGCTGAGTTATTCTGATATTTCGTGTCTATCTTGGGTGAAATTTTAACCGGCTTGAGATCTCATTATGTTGAAACAAATAACACATCCCATAATAGGTTTACAAGTAATTAGCTTTTAAATTAACCTTTTCTAGGGCAGCGCGCTGAACCAAACCATCTGTTATCGAGGGATCCACGCAGAACTACTAGTGATTCAAATGGCTGGTTTCATATTGATGTTGGGCAAAACCCTGCTATTGTAAGGCCCCAGAAGTTTGTAGATCTTAGATTTCTTTTACTTGTTTTGAATTGGTTTGTTTCCCGGTAAGCAGATCCCCTGAAATATTGCAGCACAGTCGTGTATCTGGTAGAGCTGCTACTTCATAGCACCAGAAACCCAGTCCAACCCTGACCTTGGGTGCTGTCTGTGTGGTGTTTGCATGTTCTGCAACTGTGGGCTTCTTCTGCGTGCTCTGTTTTCCACCATTGACCTCTGTAAATTGCCCCTAGTGTGTAGGGAGTGGATTCAAAAGTGGAATAAAGGGCCTGTCCCACTTTCACAACCTAATTCACGACCTTTTTTACTCGTGGACATTTTACCCTTTTACTCTGGTTTTTAGTTCCTGTTTTTTAAAACTTGGTTAGCTGTTTGTGATAGGGCACCCCCCTCATGCCGGGAATTAGTCGAAGGTATTTCATCTGGGCTGTCTCCAAATCCAGTACAATATATATTTTCCTCAATAGGACAGTGGAGTTGATTGTAGACTTTAGGGGAGCTCCCCCTCCCCTCACCCCACTCACCATCAACAACACCACAGTCACATCTGTGGAGTCTTTTAAGTTCCTGCGAACCATCATCTCCATGGACCTTAAATGGGGGGCTACCATCGATTCCACAGTCAAAAAGGCACAACAGAGGATTTACTTCTTGCGGCAGCTGAGGAAGCACAATCTGCCACAGGAAATGATGGTCGAATTCTACACGGCCATCGTAGAGTCTGTTCTCACCTTCTCCATCATGGTCTGGTTTGGCTCAGCCACAAAGCACGACACCTGGAGGCTGCAGCGAATCGTCCGATCAGCAGAGAAGATTATTGGCTGCAACCTTCCCTCCATTGATGAACTGTACACTGCAAGGGCCAGGAAGCGAGCGGGCAAGATCATCTCTGATCCCTCTCACCCTGGCCACAAACTCTTTGAATCACTTCCCTCTGGAAGGTGACTCCGGACTGTCAAAGCTACCACAGCCAGACATAAAAACTGTTTTTATCCACGAGTAGTTGCTCTACTCAACAGCCAAAAATCTGTACTCCCTTTGATCTGGTATTTTGTTGGTTCACATGCTTGATCAATGGTGTTTTATCATTAATGTTTTATTATTATTAATGTTTAGTGTTTTCTGAGTCATTCGTAACTGTCACTGTATGTCATGTTGTTACTTGTGGGCGGAGCACCAAGGCAAATTCCTTGTATGTGAATACTTGGCCAATAAACTTACTTACTTACTTAAATAGGAAGACCAAAACCTTATTCTGTACTCCAGGGATTCAAGTGAGGAGAGCTAGGATAATAAGGTTAATCCATCCAAACCAGAAATCTTGGACAGAAACAGTGAGCATCTCTCTCCTTTAAGGGTTCAAGGTACAAGAATAATTCTGTAATTTGCTGGATTATATTCAGATTTCAAGGCAAGTTCCCCAGCACTAATTCCAATAAATATGCAATTAGCCCTTTGACATATTTTCCTGCATGTAGTTATTTGAGTTATTAGGTCCACCTCTGGTCACAGCCTTCTTACTGTGTTTAGAACAAAGTGTGAAAGAACTTAGAGGCCAGCGGCATTGTTACCGATAGTTTGCACCGATATATGTATTGGGAAAGTTTATTTTAGTTTATAGTTGCAGTGCAGGAACAGGCCCTTTGCACACCGAGTCCGTGCCGACCAGTGATACCTACACATTAGCACCATCCGACACACTAGGGACAATTTACAATCTTTACCGAAGCAAATAAACCTACAAACCTGTAGGTCTTTGGAATGTGGGAGCAAACCGAGGCACTCAGGGAAAACAAACGCCTTTGGGGAGTTGGGGAGGTCGAACAAACTCCATACAGACAGCACCTGTAGCCAGGATCGGACCCGGGTCTCCGGCGCTGGACGGCAGCAACTCTACCGCTGCTGCCCCCAAACAAGTTGAGAAACATTTTGAGAGATTGTAGCATTTTGGGAGGTGTTTCGGGACCTCATTGAAACACTGAAGAATGAAAAGCATAGATAGAGTGGATGTGAAAAGGATGTTTCCACTGGTGGGAGAGTCTAGGACCAGAGGTCAAAGCCTCAGAATTAAAGGGCGCTCTTTTAGGAGGTGAGGAGAAACTTCTTTAGTCAGAGGGTAGTTAATCTGTGGAACTCATTGCGTGGAGGACAAGTAAGTGGATATTTTGTAAGGCAGAGATAGACAAGTTCTTGATTAGAACGCATGTCAAGGGTTATGGGGAGATGGCAGGAAAATGGGATTAGGAGGCAGTGATCAGCCATGATTGAATGGCAGTGTAGACTCGATGGGCTGAATGGCCTAATTCTACTCCTATAACTTGTGAACGTGATATAAATGTCTGGCACCGGCACGGCGGACGTGAGGAGCGCTCTGGGGAAAACCACCCGCATGGATAGCTGGAAGGCAGCTGCACGGTGACAGTAGCCAATAAAACAGTTGTCAGCGTCGGTCCTGCCACTGGCAGCTGCTCTGTCATCTAAAGAGGCCATTAGTGCTGCCTCGAATGCTCTTCGAACATTCCAGCCTTTGGAACTCTGTGTCGGTTCTCCAAGGGACCCTTTGTTATAGCATTAAAGAGCTTGCCGTTTGAATGAGGGCAGGGAGGGAGGCCATTTAATCCTAAATGTGAAATAAATGCACCTGTCATAAAGTGAGACATGGAGTGAGCTCAACTTCATCTGTGACCAACAACGCAGAGAGGGAGGAATATCTAACGTGGGGTAGAGAGACAAAGTACACGGTGAGCTGTTGTTGGGCCAGCTGATGATGGAACTTCTTTTTAAGGGAAGCAATGTCAGCAGGAGAGATGCATTGTCCACCACTGAGGTGGACGCCGTGATCTGGAGCTTTGACTCCACAATGCTGCTTGACCCTCTGGATTTTGAAGAAGGGTCTCAACCCGAAATGTCACCTGTTCCTTTACTCCCGAGATGCTGCCTGACCCGCTGAGTTACCCCCGCATGTTGTGTCTACCTTCGGTGTAAACCAGCATCTGCAGTTCCTCCTCCCTGCAAATCCTGGAGACCTGAATGGTTACTGCAGTGTCAGATGTGTCTCCTTTGGAGGAACAATAAACTGGAGTTCCATCCACCACTTCCATCAGATCTTGTACGACAAAGCATATTCTGATGTTCTGGATTGAGAACATTTTCCGGTATTGCTTATAAATGTATCCCTCAGTAGGAGAGATGGAGAAAACGGTTCTACTGAAGTTGGCAGGAAGGACGCTCTTGTGTATGTGGCAGGGGAGACCAATCCTCTAGCAGGGGAGGGCACTCAGAACAGGGAGTGCTGCTGCTGCAAGGAGGAATTTCATTTTGGCCCACCGAGTCTGTGCCGACTAGCGATCACCTTGTACACTAACAGTATCCGACACGCTCGGGACAGTTTACAATTTCACCAAAGCCAATCAACCTACAGACCTTGTGTTTAAGAAGGAACTGCAGATGCTGGAAAATCGAAGGTACACAAAAATGCTGGAGAAACTCAGCGGGTGCAGCAGCATCTATGGAGCGAAGGAGATAGGCAACGTTTCAGGCCGAAACCCTTATTCAGACTGATGGGGGGTGGGGGGAGGCGGGGAGAAGAAAGGAAAAAGGAGGAGGAGGAGCCCGAGGGCGGAGGTAGGAAGGGGAGGAGACAGCAAGGGTTAACAGAATTGTGAGAATTCAATGTTCATGCCCCCAGGATGCAGACTCCCCAAGCGGAATATGAGGTGCTGTTCCCCCAAGTTCCGGTGTTGCTCACTCTGGCCGTGGAGGAGACCCAGGACAGAGAGGTCGGATGGGGAATGGGAGGGGGAGTTGAAGTGCTGAGCCACCGGGAGGTCAGGTTGGTTAGTGTGGACCGAGCGGAGGTGTTCGGCGAAACGATCACCAAGCCTACGCTTGGTCTCACCGATGTAGATCAGCTGACATCTAGAGCAGCGGATGCAATAGATGAGGTTGGAGGAGGTGCAGGTGAACCTCTGTCGCACCTGGAACGACTGCTTGGGTCCTTGAATGGAGTCGAGGGGGGAGGTAAAGCGACAAGTGTTGCATCTCTTGCAGTTGCAAGGGAAAGTGCCCGGGGAGGGGGTGGAGCGGGAGGGAAGGGAAGAATTGACAAGGGAGTTGCGGAGGCAGCGGTCTTTGCGGATGCCAGACAGGAGGGGAGATGGGAAGATGTGGCGAGTGGTGGGGTCACGTTGGAGGTGGCGAAATTGACGGAGGACTATTTGTTGTATGTAGTGTGGGAGGAAACCATAGCATTGGGAGAAACCCATGTGATCACAGGAAGTATGTACAAACTCCGTACAGACAACACCTGTAGTCAGGATCGAATGCGAGTATCTGGTGCTGTCAGGCAGCAACCACCGCTGCACCTCTGTGCCACCCTTATTTCGGGATGTGAACCTTATTTATGTGTTTCGTGAGCAGGGAGCATTGAAGTGCCAACTGTGATATATCTGATGTGCAACATTTATCTTCCCGGTTGGAGCCAGTGGGCCCGACCTGAACCTGACAGGACTTGCTAAAAAATAATTAAGTCCTCAAACTCAAGTCTGAATAGAAAGTGCAGGCTATTATAAATCATTGCATTAATCTCATCATATGACTTCATTTGAAATGTTGGTCGTTGGTAAAAGATCACGATGAATCATAAAAAATAATCTCCCGTTGCCTTGGTGCCTTAGTGCCTTGGTGCCTTGGTGCTCCAACTGGCTGCCAACCGTGACCCCCCTCCCTGCCCGTGAGCCGGGGACTCCCACCTTAGTTAAGGGCACTGCACTGCTCTGCCGCCGAGACTAAAGAGGGAAAACTGGGGACTACGTTGAATACTTTTGTAACTTTGTCAGTGCCTTATACGTGGTGACTCTTTGTGTGTGGTATACAAAACAAAGACATTCACTGTGACATGGTCACATGTGATAATAAAGTATCAATCAATCAACCACTTTCAGTGGGGCCGTTTGCTAATATTGCACAATGTTCAAATCATTTGTACCTCCTCTGCAAATGAAGCAACCCACGCATGCATGCACCACGACTCAGACAACGATCATGCATGGTCTGATAAGTGGCAAGCAAGACATACAATGGGGGACTTGATAGAGGTCTTTAAAATGATGGGAGGGATAGACAGAGTTGACGTGGACAAGCTTTTCCCATTGAGAGAAAGGACGATTCAAACAAGAGGACATGACTTGAGAATTAAGGGACAGAAGTTTAGGGGTGACATGAGGGGGAACTTCTTTATTCAGAGAGTGGTAGCTGTGTGGAATGAGCTTCCAGTGGAAGTGGTGGAGGCAGGTTCGATTTTATCATTTAAAAATAAATTGGATAGGTATATGGACGGGAAAGGAATGGAGGGTTATGGTCTGAGTGCAGGTAGATGGGACGAGGGGAGAATAAGTGTTCGGCACGGACTTGAAGGGCCGAGATGGCCTGTTTTCCGTGCTGTAATTGTTATATGGTTATATGGTTATATTAAAAGTGCCAGACTATGAGCTTGTCCAAATGGTGACAGTTTAACCACCTACCTGTGATGCGCTAGGTCAACACCATCACTGAGTCCCTCATCTTCAATACCCTTGGGGTTTCCATTGATCAGAAACACAACTGGGCTAGCAATATAAATAACATGGCTACAGTAGCTGGTCAGAGCATAGGTATCCCGTAATGAGGGACTCGTCTTTTGACACTGCAAGGTATTTCATTGTTGACAAAGTACAAAGTCAAGAGTATGATAGAATACTCTTCAATTGCCTGCATGAATGCTACACTAATAACATTCAAGAAGATCAACATCACCCAATGACTACCTTAAATATTCATTCCCTGTACCACCAGCGGGCAGTGACTGTAGTGTGTACCATCTATAAAATGTCAACCCAAAACGTCACCCATTCCTTCTCTCCAGAGATGCTGCCTGTCCCACTGAGTTAGTCCAACATTTTGTGTCTAACAGCTATTACTCACCTCAGCTATTTCAGCACCATTTCCCAAACGTCCTTCTCCTCCACCAAGGAGGACTAGGGCAACAAGGACCTGGGAACAGAACCTTCTGGAGGTTCTGCATAAGTCATACACTGACTTGGAAATATACTGCCATTCACTGTTGGTGAGTCCAGATCCTGGAATTCTGTCCCAAACATCTTCATAATGTGGGAGCATCTTCACCAAATGAACAGCAGCAGTTCATGAAGCCAACTCACCACCACTTCCTCAAGGGCAATTGGAGACAGGTACTTACTAATAGCCTTGTCTGCGATGCCTTCATCCTGATGATAATTACATTAAGTGTCCCGTACTGCCTCCCTCTAGCCCATCAGTCTGCTGCTTCCAGAGGTTTGGGCCAATGCTTTTACAGGGCAGGTGGTGAAGGCTCGTGGAACAATTAGTAAGTTGCTCAAAGCTCCAGGATCTCTCTGCTCCATGGCATTAGGCTGAAATGTGCAGGTCTATGAGGTGGAAACACTCTGAAGAACACATGCTGATGGATTTCCCTTTTCACCTGTGACCTCTGAGATAGACCAAGGGCTGTGGTTGGAGGACGTGTGCAAGGCATCATGTAGTGGGAGTTGCCAGAGATCTCCAGTCAATGTGCAGCACAGTGACACAACAGTCGGGTTGCTGCCGACAGCGCCATACACCTGGATTCCACCCTGACTACAGGAAGCGTCTGTATGGAGAGTGTACGTTCTCCCTGTGACCGCATGGATTTCCTCCGGGTGCTCCGGACACCTCCCACACTCCAAAAACGTTCAGGTTTAGAGGTCGATTGGCTCCTGTAAATTGTAAATTGTCGCTAGAATGTAGAATAGTGCTAATGTACGGGATGATTGCTGGTCGCTGCGGACTCGGTGAGCTGAAGGGACTGTTTCCATGCTGTATCTTTAAAGTCCACAGTCTAAAGTATGGGAGAGTGCACTAGGCTCTTGGCAAGGTGGACTGAATTGGGCTGTCCTGCACTGCTTGGAAGAATGGCATTTCTAGCCATTCACCCTGGTCTTGTTGCTACCCCTCACCAATCGTTGACTGGCATTGTGCAGGAGTGCCGCCTGGCGGAGACTGCAAGAATTGAAAGGTACAGCATGGAAACAGGCCCTTCGGCCCACTGAGTCCACGCCAGCCTTCAATCACCCACACACAGACGTGCAGTAAGTGCCTAGTTGCCAGACAGCACCCAATTGTATCCTGGTAGATGCCGGCCAGTTTGAGGCCAAGCCTGTACTTGTGCTTGACCACCCAGTCCAGCTCAACATTCGCCATCTACATGGGCTGTGGTATGAACAAGTCTGGCATCAAGAAGAGTCCGCTTTGAGTCTGGTTGTAATGTTACACTGGTATTTCTTGATTTACAAAAATCCATAAGTAAAGCTCATGTCTATAATGCCTTTAACTCCTTTGGCTATGCGTCATCGACTTACCACGGTATTCTTTGCCACAACAAGCAGGAACACACTGGATCAAAATCTCAATCTGCATTTCGCATTTTTGCTTATGATTTATGATATGAAGCATTTTACAGGAAGGTAACCCATTTTGTAAATGGAAGGTTGCGAATACCTGAGTAAATATTTGTTCCCATACTTCACCCAGGGTAAAGTGTTGCCCCCAAACTGAGCAAATGCTCATTGTTGGCAGAGCTCACCTGCCATTTTATTCTGGCCGCAAGTGGAATGATTCATGCCAGGAGCCAATGTACAACTCAGCCACGGGACATTACAATGGTCCTTGATTATCACATGTACAGAGGTACAGTGACATTTTTCTTTGCATACGGCTCAGTAAAGTATTGAAATATATAAGCATTAAGTACAACGTGTATAGAAATAGTCCATATACAAGAGTCACCAGGTTTTGGCTCAATTGGCTCCACAGTCAAAAAGGCACAACAGAGGATGTACTTCCTACGGCAGCTGAGGAAGCACAATCTGCCACAGGCAATGATGGTCCAATTCTACATGGCCATCGTAGAGTCTGTCCTCACCTTCTCCATCATGGTCTGGTTTGGCTCAGCCACCAAGCACGACACCTGGAGGCTACAGCGAATCGTCCGATCACCAGAGAAGGTTATTGGCTGCAACCTTCCCACCATTGATGAACTGTACACTGCAAGGGCCAGGAAGCGAGCGGGCAAGATCATCTCTGACCCCTCTCACCCTGGCCACAAACTCTTTGAATCACTTCCCTCTGGAAGGCGACTCCGGACTGTCAAAGCTGCCACAGCCAGACATAAAAACAGTTTTTATCCACGAGTAGTAGCTCTACTCAACAGCCAAAAATCTGTAGCTTCCCTTTGATCTGGTATTTTGTTGGTTCACATGCTTGATCAATGGTGTTTTATCATTAATGTTTTATTATTATTAATGTTTAGTGTTTTCTGAGTCATTCGTAACTGTCACTGTATGTCATGTTGTTACTTGTGTTCCTTGTATGTGAATACCTGGCCAATAAACTTACTTACTTACTTACTCACTTATTTTCAAAGTCCAAGTTGCTTTTAAGTGCAGCTGGCCATAAAGGACCGTTGGCCTGGCAGCGTTGTAGGGTCGGCCTGGCCTTCTGCATGCGTCCGTTGTAGGCTGCTTCCGATCCACACACATGGTCTTCTATAGCGACCCCTGATCCAGGCGAGCCTCCAGTCATCTACTCGGCCCCGATCAGCCATCGTGCCTCTCCTCGCTGGGCCCGCGTTCAACCTTTGTGCTGGGCGGTGCCTCCTTCAGCTGACCTTGAGGGCGCGGAAGGTCAGACCCTGGTTCTCTTGCTTTTCGTCATCCACCACCGACTCCCTCCACACTCCTCTCCGGTTCTCTGATCCTCGGGGTTGTACAGGGTCCTGGTCTTCTGCCGTGGGGATCCACAGCCTTTCCACTGTAATGGGAGAATTATTGTCTAGTGCAAAACTGTGAAGGGACTCATGTTACGATAAACTGGATATCAATGCTGCAATAACTAGGTTATCCTATATAAACAATGACACCAATCATTCCAAGTGCCTCTGGTCTTGTACTTGGAACAATTGAGCTGTCAGTTCAGCTGACAGTGCCACAGTGTGTTCACCAAGACAAGTCAAGACTAATGTAAATTCAGAAAATGTGCAATGTAATTCAAAACTTGGGAGCTATTTGTCTTAGGAAATATATTGCATACCTTCGAGAGAAAAAAAATAGTCTTCACTTTTTCCATTTGAGAATATCATGAAACTGCAGGGCGATTCTAAAATGTGGAGCCTTCAGCAGATGTGCAGATGATGAATGAAGAGTGTGCACTTGAATTTTCTTTATGTTTAACCAATTTTACAGATTCTGCCCCTTAACCTCCTTCTTAGTTTGATATCTCAAGGCAAAGTGCATGCCAGCCAGACCTAGAACACAGCGTACACGTGCCATGGGTGACCTACTTCAGCAGCTTTCGTCTAAGAGTTACAAGAGAGAAAGTGGAACTGTAGAGGACAAATAGCTTGGCCTTTGATGCTGACCTTGAAGTGCTTGGGACAACTTCCTTGGCAAGCTCAGAACGAAGCAAGCTGACATTTGCTTTGCTAATCCCACTGTGACATTTACCTCAGTGGTACTCAGAATAGTACAGCACAGGAACAGGCCCTTCAGCCCACAATGTGCGTACCGAACATGATACCAAGTTAACCTAATCCCCTCTGCCTGCACATGATCCATATTCCTCCATCCCCTGCAAATGCCACTGTCGAGTCTGCCTCCCCTACCACCCCTGGTAAAACATTCCAGGCACGCACAGTAAGGCAAACTAGTTTTGGACATTTCCACCCGAGGCAATCGGTCCTACTCTATGCTCAGAACTTTATGGACTTTTGTCAGGTTTCCCTTCAGCCCCCGCCACACAGAAAACTGATGAAGTTGACATCTTAATCATTCGATTTTATTGCTCCTGATTTTCCCTCTCCTGATTGTTCTCATGTATTCCATCTTCACTGGACAAGAAAGTGAAACAATTTCCATTGATGAGTACCAATGTCATGTGTGCTACTTTCATTTACAGTCACTCTTACACAGACAAAGTCACCAAGAATAGCAATGAGAAAAGCAGGCAGGTTTCGATGTTGTTTTTGCAAATTACATGGGATGTGGCCAGACCAACATTTAAATAGTGTTGCAAACCCTATTGGTGGTTAGTGAAACGTTGTTTTCACACCAATCCAGTGTTTTTTTTGCACTCGTGTTTTAATTCCAGATTTATTCAATTACATGAATTCATTAATGGTGATGCGATTGGAACTCAACCATTCAGACCTCTTGACACTAGTCCAGTAACTGAGTGTGCTAACCAAGGTCTCTGCTGCTCTTGAGACTGCTCTACAGTGCTCATCATTCACTGTGATTGGCACCTTTATGTCTTGCGCACTGCATGGAGCTGGTTACGGTTCGTACTAGACAGATACTTCATATCTGTGTAGCACGAACCTTACTGCTCGTGACTCTGGAGAAGCCACTGACTCCGAGCGGAATCTGCACAAAAGCTTTATTCACAAGCTCCGTGAGTATTAGTTAAAAGTGTGTGAGGCGCTGACATCACCACATAGGATTCATATGTCCGCAAGTCATAGAAGTTTGTCATGGACTTGAAGAAACGGGGTGAAACGGGGTACATGTCCAGGAAGCATCAATGGTGCTGAAGTGGAGATTGTTGAGAGTTTCAAGTTCCTAGTGTAAATATGGAATTTGTCCATATCCAACTACATTGATGCTGCAGCCAAAAAAGCACACCAACTCCTCTACTTCCTCACATGGCTTACGAAGTTCGGCATTTCGCAAACATCTCTCACCAGCTTCTACACATGGGCTGTTGAAACCATTTCATTGGGATCCATCACAGCATGGTTTAGGAACAGCTCCATCCAAGACTGCAAGAAATAGCAAAGAATTATGGACGCAGCCCAGAAAATCACACGTACCATCCTCCCTTTCATTGACTCATCTACATTTCATGCTACCTCAGCAAGACCACCAACATAATCAAGGATGAGTCTCACCCCGGCCACTCCCTCTTCTTCCCTCCCCATCAGGAGAGGGTAGTCCTGATCTACCCTCTACCTCTTTGAGACCCTTTGGAGCTTCTTTAGTTGGACTTTACTAGACTTTATCTTGCACTATATGTTATTCCCTTTGTCCTGTATCTATACACTATGGATGGGTCGATTGTAATCATGTATAGTCTTTCCGCTGACTGGATAGCACACAACAAAAAGCTTTTCACTGTACCTCAGTACACATGACAATAGACTAAACTCAACTAAGCTTGGCAGGTTTCCATTGAATTTTACTAATTCCTACAGATGCACCATAGAATGGGTTTGGTAACGGCTCTGCACAAGACTGTAAGAAATTGCAGAGAGCTGTGGATGTATCACCAAACCACTCTCCTCCTCTCTTCCATGGAATCTATCTACACTTCACACTGCCTCAGGAAAGCACCCAACATAACCAAAGACCACTTACAGCCAGGTCATTCCTTCTTCTCTCTTCTGTTGGGCAACCGATGCAAAAGCCTGAAAGTGATAATACCGGATGCAGGAACAGCTTCTTCCCCTCCATTATCAAGCTACTGGGTGGAATTCTCATTAGCGAAGGGTGTAGTCCTGATCTTCCAACCTACTTCATTGCTGCACTTGCAGCTTTTTGTACTCTGCATTTTATTTGTAGCCATATCACTATATTCTGCAGTCTGATGATTTTTCTCCTTGCGCTACCAGTTGGCGTGTGTATAGCTTGATTGTACTCATGTTTACTTGGACAGCTTGTAAATCAATATCCTTTACCGTACCTCGGTATACGTGACAATAATAAACTAATACCATTTGATCATTTTATCACCAAAGTCCCATGTATGTGATTACATTGTCATATAAATTTACAGCTCAGAATCAGACCTTTCAACCCTTTGTCTTCATGCCTGAGCTCAAACAATTTACAACTCTGGTTTGTTTTGACTTCTGGTGAACCAATTCAGCATCCCAAAAAAGATTTGCATTTCTATGGCATTAGGATATCTCAAAGCGAGTTAGTTGGCAGCTATTATGTTTGCAATTAACTTCCACCAATAGCAATATGTTAATAACCAGATAATCATTTCTGGAAAAGTTGATTGAGGCGTAAATATTACCAGTCCAAGGACAATATGTTTTGTGTTCTTATATAGTGGCGTAAGATGGTTTACATTCACCTGAGAGGGTGGATGGAGATAGACACAAAATGCTGGAATAACTCTGGCAGCATCTCTAGAGAGAAGGACTGGGTGACGTTTTGGGTTGAGACCCTTCTTCAGACTGAGAGTCAGAGGTGAGGGAAACTAGAGATATGGATGAGTAAGGTGTGAAAACAATCGATCAAGGCAGACGATGATCAAGGATGGCACATTGTTGGCCGAGGAATCGGTGACAATGAGACATAAAAACAGGATCCTTGGTTTAAACTGTCATCGGAAACATAGTGTCTTTCACACCATAGCATTCCCCCCAGTCTTGTAGCAGGTGAGATTAGCCAAATCATTACAAAATAATTATAGCTGTACACAGGATAACTTGATGATCCATCTGGGTACCTTGAAGTTTGCACCACAAAATTGATCCAAAGAGACCAGTAAGCTCATTGGTTATCAGAACTCAGCGTAGGTGCTTAATTCGGTCCACAGGCAATGTATATTACATTTTGATTGAATAGTAGTTATGGTCTAGAACTCTCCCAGATTACTGGTGTACATAGCATTTGAGTTAAACTGCTTATTTGATAAAGTGATTGCCCTGAACTTGACTCTGAGGAACACATGCAATTGAAGAATTAATGAGGTGACTGTGCATCTACCAATTGTATGGCACTAAGGTTTAATGCAAAGAAGATTGGTGCAAAAATGCCCAGTGAATGTTTACAGGACCACATTGGACTGAATATTCATTAGTGCCAACCAAAATTTAGATTTTACTTCGGAGTCACGTGAGTGACTACGTGAAGAACCCCGCCAGGACGCATGCGTGTCATATCGCTACACGCATTGCAAAAGAGTCATGCAAGTGGAACGACGTTCCCCCTCAGCGGCAGAATTTAAAAGCCGGGAACTGCAGGTAAGGAGACTCTGCGTTCTTTTTCCACTCACTGTGTTACAGGTGGAGCCAATGGACAGAACAAAGAAGAATAAGAAGGGTGCGACAAAGCTGGCGGGGGAGAACCGCGGAGTTGCGGGCAGCCAGCAGCGGCCAACGGCACATGAATCGCCCGTAATGCGAACAGCTGTGCCCGACTTCGCCCCCGCACCGGCCAGATCTACACCGCGGCCGGGCGCTAAGGCGAAGCAAAAGTCTGACAGAGTCGTTGACTCCGATGAGTCCGACTTTGAGCAGCCGCGAGCGGCCAGTGCCCGAGAGCATTGGAGCCGGTTGGAGCGGCTTGAGGAGCAGCCGCGAGCGGCCAGTGCCCGAGAGCATTGGAGCCGGTTGGAGCGGCTGATGGAGCAAATGTTCCAACGTGACAGGCTCCGGGAGATGGAGGCTAGTCACTGTGGGCAATTTGTAAGTCCTACAGCAGTACCTCTTGTAGGGCTGCACAGTGCTTCTCCCTCGTCAGAGGGGAGTACTGGGGGTCACTTCTGGGCTGACCCTGAAGAGGGGTTTGCAGAACAATCACCAAGTGTGCGAGGGGTGCAAGAAAACGATAATTTACTGGACATGGTGTCCCAATTCATACAACCAGACCTAACTGGCCAAAACCTGGAACCAAAACTAGCTGCCAGTATTGACTATATGTCATTTAAGCAGCTACAAGGACAGGCATTAATGGACACCACGGCAAGACACTTACCACCAGGGAACTGTACATCACTGAATGTTCCCATTGTAAACCAGTGCATATGGAAACACATTCGGAGTAGCAATTAGAGCCAGGGACTTGAAACTCCAAAAAGTACTGAAGGTCCTAACAGCGGGAATTACAGCTTTCGCCCGCACAATAGATGAAAAAGACATGTCACAGGATCAACAGGATGCACTTGCTTTATTCTGTAACACTCAATACGAAATAAACAGTATTAGGAAGAGTGCCATCCAACCTGCTTTAGACCCTAAATTTGCAGGTCTGTGCAAACCTGGAACCCCTAAACCACCAATTCTACTATTTGGAGGTAATCTATCCAAACAAGTGAAAGAACTCGATGAGGAGGCAAAAACCCTGGGGCTCATCAAAGCAACATCAGCTAAAACCTACTTCGGCCAGAAACAGCACCCCTACGCACCCACCAGTCGAACAAAACAAACTGGTGAAAGCTCGAAGGCCAGGTACACTGAACATCGGTCTTTTTTAGGCCATGGCCCAGACCGGCCTTCCTGGAAAATGCGCAAACCCACAACACCAACCCAACCACAAACCCAGACACCGGCGCCTCAACGTCCACGAAGGATACCGAGAAAGAAGTAAACCTACCACTGGTAACCATGGAGGTAGGTGGGTCTGGTTCCTTACGAATTAAAGGAAGCATGGAGGTTGGTGGGAGATTACACTTCTATCTGGATGCATGGAATAAGTTAACTTCCGACACTTATATTTTAAGCAGTATCCAGGGATATACCATTGAATTTATACATAAACATAACCCTCCAGCTCAGCATGTACCGAACCGAAAGTTCGTGCTTTCAGGCAAAGAAAAATCAAAAGCACACGCTGAACTGGAGCGGCTTTATGAAAAAGGGGTAATTGAAAAAACCCAACACGAATCAATAGAATTTGTGTCCAATATCTTTATCAAAAACAAAAAAGATGGTGGTTGTCGCATCATCATAGATTTGACTAATTTGAATACTTTCGTACAATATATTCATTTCAAGATGGAAACCTTTGTTACTGCTAAGCAATTGATTTCCAAAGGTTACTACATGGCAAGCATCGATCTAAAAGATGCTTACTATTCAGTACCTATACGAGGTGACCACAGATGTTATTTAAAATTCAACTGAATGGGTCAGCATTGGCAGTACAGGGCACTACCTAATGGTCTAACATCAGCCCCCAGGCTGTTCACAAAAAATTTGAAACCAGCCCTAGCGTTTCTGCGGAAACAAAAACACATGATGATGGCATACCTAGACGATATACTTATTGTGGGTAAAGCTTTGGAATTGGCTAAACAAACGGTAACAGCCACAAAACAATTATTTGAAAAACTGGGTTTTATCATCCATCCAGTTAAATCTAAATTAACGCCTTCTACCACAATGGATTACCTAGGGTTCACCATTAACTCAGTTCACATGTCAGTGACTTTGCCTAAGGAAAAGGTTACAGCCTTAACAGAGGCTTGCAGTAACCTCATTGACATTAGTAAACCATCCATCAGATTGGTAGCAAGAATAATTGGCAAAATAGTGGCTGCCTTTCCAGCCACACAATTCGGACCTTTACATTATCAAAATTTACAGAGGGCAAAAATACGAGCACTCAAAATTAATGGGGGTCATTTTGACAGACCAATGAAGCTACCAAGCGAGGCCATAATGGAACTAAAATGGTGGAAAGATAACATTCGGCATTGTTCCAACCAAATCCTTATCAGCAGCCTGTCTATGGTACTACAAACTGATGCCAGTGCACTTGGTTGGGGTGCTACCAATTCCATCTCCAGCTGTGGAGGTAGATGGAATGCAAAGGAGGCATCATTATTACAAACACTGGGCATAAACTACCTGGAAATGTTGGGTGCATTCCATGGCCTTAAGTCATATTGTTCTGGGTTATATCACCAGCATGTTGGACTACAAATTGACAATACCACCGTGGTAGCATATATCAACCACATGGGTGGAAATAAATCGACATCATGTGACAATCTGGCCAACACAATTTGGCAATGGTGTATCCAGAAAAATATTTGAATATCAGCTACCTACCTACCAGGTAAACTAAATTTAGTGGCAGACACCAGGTCACGCAAATTTAATGAAAACACCAAATGGATGTTGGATAAAAAAGTATTTGCTGATATTGCAGCACGGTATGGAACACCAGATATCGATCTATTCGCCCCTCTACTACATCTGGGACTGACGGACTGAACAGTGGACATTATTTCAGCGGCCCACAGACAGTCCACCAAAAAACAGTACCTGGTGTACATCAGGAAATGGGAAATGTACTGTCACAACAACAACATCACCCACAGATCAATGAACATCCCGTCTGTTCTGGAATTTCTGGCAGGCCTCCATTACGATGAGGGGCTCAGTTATAGTGCCATAAACTGCGCCAGAAGTGCTCTGTCAACATACCTATGGCAAGCAACAGAGCAGCATTCTGTTGGGACACACCCCCTGGTAACCAAACTCATGAGGGGCATTTTTAATGTCAATCCCCCGAGAACCAGGTACTCCCAAATATGGGATGTGAGCATTGTACTGACCATGCTAAGGAACTGGTCTCCAGCTACAGCTCTGTCCCTACAGAAACTGACACTGAAAACAGTCATGCTGATGGCCTTGGTCACGGCACAAGGGGTACAGTCGCTACATAAATTAAGATTGGACAATATGACTTCTTCATCTGGAAACTTAACTTTTCACATCAATGAATTAGTCAAGCAGAACAGACAGGGGTCAGCAGGCCTAAACATAGAATTTAGGGCCTACCCGACAGATGATCGTCTCTGTATAGTAAGACACTTACTATTATATATGGAGTATACAAAAATCATCAGATGCAAAGAAATGGCACTTTTAATCAACCACAAACAACCACACAAAAAAGTGACAGTCCAGACCATCTTGAGATGGCTGAAACAGGTTCTAATAAAGGCTGGAGTGGATACTAACATTTTAAAATCTCACTCCACCAGGGCTGCAGTTACATCGGCAGCTATGCAGTTGGATGTTCCGATGGACCAAATCCTCAAGACAGCAGGATGGTCAACGGAGAAAACTTTCCAACGATTTTATCACAAACCAGTAATTAAACCTGGAATGTTTGCAGAAACAATTTTAAGTTCTGTAATATAATTTTACCCCATGAATAGGGGCTATAATTTGGTGTTAATAAATTTTTCGTTGATTTCAACATCGAATTCATGTCTAATAATATTAACGCTATTCTTCCCATAATCATCAAGGCAGATGTGATGCATGGACTCGTTTCCACGGCATTAAATCACAGAGCTTTAAAATCATCACGTAGTCACTCACGTGACTCCGAAGTAAAATAGTAAGATTAAACGAGAACTTACCAGTTCGAAGTTTGATCGTTATTTTATGTTGAGGGAATATGTGCCCTCCGCTCCCACCCTTGATCATAAACACAACTGGTATTTTCTTCTCTAATCTTACTATGTTTAGTCATTACAGTTATCTGTGATTTCACACCGCTGCTTTGAAGAATGACATGCATGCGTCCTGGCGGGGTTCTTCACGTATTCCCTCAACGTTCCTCCTCATAAAATAACGATCAAACTTCGAACTGGTAAGTTCTCGTTTAATCTTACTATTTCACTCTGGAGAGGGTGCGGTGGGGTTTCACCGGGATATTGACTGGGATGGAGCATATCAGTCAGGAGGAGAGTCCGGATAGATTGGGTTTTCCTTGGAGCAGAAAAGCCGGCTGAGGGGAGATCCAATTGAGGAGTACAAAATAGGTAGAGTGTGCAATAGTAAACATCTCCCCTTGGCAGCAGTTAAAAAAACAGGGCATAGGTTCAAACTGAGAATTTTGGAGGGGAAATAAGAAATAATTTTCCCACCCAAAGAATGGTGGGAGTTTGGGGATAAACTGCTTGAGAGGGTGAAACAGATAGATACTCCCACCACATTTAAAATGCATCTTGAGCACTTAAGTCATAGAATGGATCAAGGGTTGGTAAATGGAATTAATGTAAATATATACTTGTGTTTAAGAAGGAACTGCAGATGCTGGAAAATCGAAGGTACACAAAAATGCTGGAGAAACTCAGCGGGTGCAGCAGCATCTATGGAGCGAAGGAGATAGGCAACGTTTCGGGCCGAAACCTGAAGAACCGTGTCTGAAGAAGGGTTTCGGCCTGAAACGTTGCCTATCTCCTTCGCTCCATAGATGCTGCTGCACCCGCTGAGTTTCTCCAGCATTTTTGTGTAAATATATATTTGCTTGTTTATGCGAACTGACTGAGTTAAAGGGCCGAATCTTGTGCTGTGTGACTCTGTGACTCATTCAGATCTTGCAGCACCTTTCCTGCAATGAAAAGTACCAGAAAATGTTGAGAATGCATTGGAACAAAATTTGATGCCAAGAGACATAAAGAACACAAGGAACTGCAGACGCTGGAATCTTGTAGGAAACATAAAGTGCTGGAGTAACTCACTGGGTAAGGAAGGCTGTATCGTCTGAAGAAGGGAGTAATCCAACTCATTGCCTCTCTACCTGACCTGCTGAATTACTCCAGCACTTTATATTTTATGTTGGGACGAAGAGGTTAATTTAAGGGATGGATTAAAGAGGTTTGGAATGAGGCAATACGTTTACAAAGAGTTCCTGAGCTTGGACCAGAGTCGACAGCGGTGCAGTGACAGTCATCTGCTGTAAATGAGAGGGAAAAGTTGAAGAGTGTTGAGGTCTTAAAAATCCACGGATCTGGCGGGGATTGGAAAGGGAGGAACGGGCGAGAACTTTATCATTGCCAGAGTGAGGCCAATTGTAAGTCATCAGTTGGTAAATCTGAAGCTGAGAATTCTATTACCAAAACAACAGTAACAGCAACAAATGATGGCACAAGAGTTTGCAGCTGAGAACTTCAGAAGATGCCCTGTTGGCTTAGCACTTATTTTATCATTGAAGTGCATGACACAAAGTCCAGTGGATCAGCTCCAAAGGTGTGTCCAGTTCACTTTGCACATGACCTGAGTGGGTTATGCTGTCAGAAGTATGATTACATCAGGTTTGGAGGCGATTTGACCTCTGCCTGCTTCTTATAACTAGAGCATAACTTGAGTAAGATAAATGGTACCCGTCTGTAAGATCTTATCCAGTGGGAACTGGTCCTGTGCGGCTGAGTTCTGAGCAAGAAGCAGCAAGGTCAAGGTGATCTCTTTCTGTGCTGGCATTGACTTTAATGGGATCCAGTTCTCATCGGCCTCTTGTGTATTGTGTGTGCCCTGGCCCTTAGCTACTCCAGCGAAGCTGTGTGATACGATCTAGTTGGTCACCATCCAGAGTTGACCTGTTTTGACTGTTCATACATGTGCCTGTCCTCATGAGAAATGATAGGTGAGATCCAAGCAAGTAGATTTAGCGTAACCAGTCATGGGAGCTGGATGTTGGCAAGGCCAGTGATTATTGCTCTGCTACTACTACCACTTGGGCTATGGACAGCTGGGATATAAGTCCTTAAGATGTAACGACATTGCTTGGGTGGGGAGCAAATTGGGTAAGGATGGTAGCTTCCCTTTCTTAAAGGATCACAGTGAAACGGACCTGTTGTGACAGGGTCTCTGCTATTGAAACAAGCTTCTTATACCCGCCTTATTTAAATTAACAGAATATGCACTGGTAAAAGATAGGCACGAAGTGCTGGAGTCACTCCACGGGTCAGGCAGTATCTCTGGAGGAAAAGGATGGGTGATGTTTCGGGTCGAGGACCTACTTCGGAAGGGTCCAAACCTGAAATGTCACCCATCCATTTCTTGGCCCTTCTTGGGGTGGTGGTGGTGAAAGGAAGCTGGTTTATTTTCAACTGTGAAGATCACCACTCTTCCTTTTATCCTCAGTCTCTCTACCATGTGCCAGGAACAATTACTGGGTGAACGTGCAGGGTTTGTGCATGCAGGGTTTCTGCATTCAGCTCAAACACCCAGCTTCAGGCCAGTCCGCTCCTTTCATGGTCGCATGTTGCTATTTCTCAGCTGACCCATCAATCACCCAGGCTGGCACCTGGTACTGTGGAGGAACCTAACTGCTTCAGCTGCTTTTTCATCATCATCAAATGATCCTCTTGAGGGGGGGACCTCATTGAAATATACAGAATAGTGAAAGGCTTGGATAGAGTGGATGTGGAGAGGATGTTTCCACTAGTGGGAGAGTCTAGAACTAGAGGTCACAGCCTCAGAATTAAAGGACGTTCATTTAGGAAGGAGATGAGGAGGAATTTC
Source organism: Amblyraja radiata (assembly GCF_010909765.2). NCBI lineage: Eukaryota > Metazoa > Chordata > Chondrichthyes > Rajiformes > Rajidae > Amblyraja > Amblyraja radiata. The sequence goes on along the minus strand of NC_045959.1, from coordinate 14,183,950 downwards.
TTTAGTCAGATGGTGGTGAATCTGTGGAATTCTTTGCCACAAAAAGCTGTGGAGACAAAGTCAGTGGATATATTTAAGGTAGAACTCGATAGATTCTTGATTAGTATGAGTGTTACAGGCTGTGGGGATAAGGCAGCAGAATGTGGTTACGAGGGAGAGATAGATCAGCCATGATTTAATGGCGGAGTAGACTTGATGGGCCAAATGGCCGAATTCTACTCCTATCGCTTATGATCTTATGATCTTAACCTATGTTAAGGCAATCAATAAAGATGCGTTATTTTTAGGAGTGCGGAGTAACCATTGTGGGTACAATTAAAAACCTGGGTTGCCAGAATAAAATGATTTAAGTGGATTTATGTTCCGTGGGGAGTTGTTGTTAACTCAGCAGGTACAACTGCTTTCAGCATCACGAACAAAGATTTTAATTAATTTATATTGGGAATACAGTACTTTTATGCCTTTTTGAATCATGCAAGTGCAGGCTAATGTTCCCTTCCCCTCTCACCCCCCCTCCGGTGGATGGTCCAGCAGTAGCTCTATACCACAGAGCAGGCCAGTCTGTAACCTTGGACAGCCTTGCAATGGTCAGGGATACGGATGTCCACATGTGAGATGAGTGTAGATTGATGATGCATGTGAACCAATCACACATAAGCCAGCATCACTAACTCCACCCCACTATAACACTTATACTAACACTCATTCCCCAGCATGGCAGTTCGAGCAGCTGGGATGCACTGACAACCTGTCCTCAACGCTGCTAAGTTTCAAGTGCTCATTAAAGATGTGTTTAAATCATACACTGTCTCTGGCTCTTGTTTACAATGAGGAAAAACTTTTTTACCCAGTGAGATATGATTCTGTGGATTCTGTGGAAGGCAGTAGAGGCCAAAATCAGTACCCCGTTCCTGCTTTTTTTCCCCATATCCCTTGATTCCATTAGCCCTAAGAGCTAAATTTAACTCTCTCTTGAAAACATCCAGTGAATTGGCCTCCACTGCCTTCTGTGGCAGAGAATTCCACAGATTCGCAACTCTCTGATTGAAAATGTTTTCCTTCATCTCAGTCCTAAATGGCCTACCCCTTGTTCTTAGACTGGCCCCTGGTTCTGGACACCCCCAACATGGGGAAACATTCTCCTGCATCTAGCCTGTCCAATCCCTTAAGATTAAAAATGAGATGGACTCAAAAGTGTGTCATCAGGAGAGAAGAGGAGAGAAGAGGAGAGAAATGTAAAACCAGAGAGAGCGATGTTGGTGAAAGGGGACAGGAGGAGGGGAAGGGAAGGTATAATATGTAAATGAGGGACTCAGGGATGGGAGGTGGGGGCTTTGGCCCATCCCACTTCTTTTTTCCAATGTTCCCACCCCCCTACAATATCTGAATAAGGGCCCTAACCCAAAACGTCACCTACGGATTGCTTTGATTGATGCTGCCTAACTCCCTGATTTACTCCACCACTTTATGTTTTGACATTCTTGCAATAACAGCCATACACTTACTAGACCCACTTTTCAAACAACTAAGAGTTATACAGCAGGGAAACAGGCCCTTGGTCCTAATAGCCCATGCTGCCAAGATGCTCCATTACACTAGTCCCATTTGCCTGCATTTGCCTGCATTTGGCCCCAATCTCTCTAAACCTTTCCTATCCATGTACTTGTCCAAGTGTCTTTAAACTTCTGTTATGGTACCTGCCTCAATTACCTCCTCTGGCAGCTCATTCCAGATACCCACCACCCTCTGAGTGAAAAAGTTGTCGCTCGGGTTTGTATTAAATCTTGCCCATCGCATCTTTAACACAAGTCCTGTTGCTTTTGCTTCTCCTGCCCTGGGTAAAAGACTGTGCAGACCCTCGATCCCTGACAGCATCCTCATTAAACATTACTCAGAGGGTGGTGAATCTGTGGAATTCATTGCCACAGAAGGCGGTGAAGGCCGTCAATGGATATTACTAAGGCGGAGATTCACAGATTCTTGATTAGTAATGCCCCTGTCCCACTTAGGAAACCTGAACGGAAACCTCTGGAGACTTGGCGCCCCACCCAAGGTTTCCGTGCGGTTCCAGGAGGTTGCAGGTGGTTGCCGGAGGTTGCAGGTAGTGGAAGCAGGTAGGGAGACTGACAAAAACCTCCGGGAACCACACAGAAACCTTGGGTGGAGCGCAAAGTCTCCAGAGGTTTCCGTTCTGGTTTCCTAAGTGGGACAGGGGCATAAGGGTGTCAGGTGTTATGCGGAGCAGGAAGGAGAATGGGGTTGAGAGGGCAAGATAGATGAGCCATGATTGAATGGCAAAGTAGACTTGATGGGCCGAATGGCCTAATTTTGTTCCTAGAACTTCTGAACTTATGAAAACTTCTCTGCACTCTTCCCAGCATCACCCCTCGGGATCTGATATTGGCTTTACATTCTTAGGATATACGTGACAGTGGGAAGGGAGGTCTATGTAAGTTCTGGTACAAAATCGAATCTGGAAAGGAGGGCTATTGGGCAGAAGGTATTGCAAGCAGGCAGTTGCTGCCAAGCTGAATGGAATAATAGTCACTTTCTCAAAGGTTTAGCAGTGAAGAAACAGAATGGAAGCCGGCAATTAAAATAAGAAATAATGACAGATCAGATCTCTTGTTGACTGCCAAGCATAGTTCTCTAAGCAGCAAGACCAACCCATGCCAAGTGTTTGTCCCCAAATGACTCAACTGCAATAGTATTCAGCAGAGCCCTGGGAAGAAGAGGGTGTGGTTCAGAGGTGGAACAATGTCCAGTCACGGGTTGCTTAGCCGGCCGTTTGGAGTTGGGCGAAGAGCCAGGCTTGGCCAGACACCATTGGGTTGGGCACGGCAGTTTCAGCTGGTAACTTTTATTGATGCTGACCCCTTTGTGAGGGCACGCCAGAACACTGATTTAGTGGTCTGTGGCTGGTATGAGCAGCCAAGAACTCAGCAGAAGCTGTTCAGTAGTTCTCATATGTCACTGGATTGTGCAAGGCCAGACAGTTTCTTCCCAGCTGTTATCAGGCAACTGAACCATCCTCCCATCAACTAGTGAGCAGTCCAGAGCTACTATCTACCTCATTGGAGATCGTCGGACTATCTTTGATTGGACTTTCCTGGACTATCTTGAACTAAGCGTTATTAACATTATTCCCTTCGTAATGTATCTGGACACTGTGGATGCCTTGATTGTAATCATGCATTCCCTTTCCACTGACTGGTTAGCGCGCAACAAAAGCTTTTCATTATACCGCGGTACACGTGACAATAAACTAAACTAAACCAAACTAAATCACAAGGATCAGGAGCTCAACAGGCTGACGAAGAAGCAGGGGCTTGTGTTAATTGATTAAATAAAGGAGCATGAATGCAAACAACGTGGCTAAATTATCATATTACTTTTAAACGCCTGAACATGCTCCAGGGCCATTTACATTAGACATTTGCAATCTTATCACAATGTGAAGTGGTGTCCCTGTGCAGGCAATCAGTCCAACAGCCCTTGATGTCCTGGGGCAAAGCTCCTGGTGTGCGTTCCCAGTCCAGATATGATACCATGCATTCAGACTTTATGTTACATATGCTTAATTCTTAGTAGTTTAAAAAAAAAGGTATAAATATTGAAATTCATGCATTGAATATTTATCAATTCATAAAATTTCTTTAGATAAACTCAAAAAATGTAAAAATAAAAACAAGAAGTATATATGTAGCTTCAACAGCAATTGTTTTTTTTAGTTTTAGGATATTCAGCAAGGAACAGCTGACGCTGTCGAAACGGAGCTGACCCCAGGAGTAAAGAACCTTATGAATGGCAAATTCATGAATGAACGGTCAGATGAGTAAAATTAGAATGCCGCAGTTCCTCCTTGATGCTGTCATTTTCAGTTCCTGTTTAGCCACCTAGTTGGAGATTGAGGAAGATTGAGGAGACAGGAAGGAGATTGAGAACCTCGTGACCTGGTGTCAAGACAACAACTTTTCTTTCAATGTCAGCAAGACAAAGGAGATAGTGATCGACTTCAGGAAGCGAAGCGGTCCACATACCCCCGGTATGGATTGATGGTGCCGAAATAGAGGCGGTTGAAAGCTTTAGCTTCCATGGAGTAAATATCACCAGCAACTTGTCCTACACTAGCCTATCAAAGCAATGGCCAAGAAAGCACACTGACGTCTCTACTTCCTTAGAAGGTTTAGGAAGTTCGGCATGTTTCCAGCAACTCTCGGGAACTGCCGCAGATGCACCGTAGTAAGCATTTTATTGGGATGCATCACAATTTGGGTAGAGCTCCATCCAAGACTACAAGAAATTGCAGAGAATTGTGGACGCAGCCTAGACCATCACACAAACCTCCCATCCATTGACACCGTTTACAAAATTCCAGAACAAGGGGTCACAGTTTAAGGATAAGAGGGAAGTCTTTTAGGACCGAGATGAGAAAAACATTTTTTACACAGAGAGTGGTGAATCTGTGGAATTCTCTGTCACAGAAGGTAGTTGAGGCCAGTTCATTGGCTATATTTAAGAGGGAGTTAGATGTGGCCCTTGTGGCTAAAGGGATCAGGGGGTATGGAGAGAAGGCAGGTACAGGATACTGAGTTGGATATCAGCTGTGATCATATTGAATGGCGGTGCAGGCTCGAAGGGCCGAATGGCCTACTCCTGCACCTATTTTCTATGTTTCTATGTTTCTACACTTCATACTGCCACGGCAAGGTCACTGACATAATCAAAGTTGTGTCTTACTCTGGTTATTCCCATTTCTCCCCTGTTCCATCAGGAAAACAAAATGTACAGAAGTGTGAAAATGCACACTGACAGTTTCAGAGACAGTTTCTTCCCAGCTGTTATCAGGCAACTGAATCATCCTATCAACAACTAGAGAGCAGTGCTGAACTACTAACTACCTAATTGGAGAGCCTCAGACTCTGTTTAACCGGACTTCACTGGACTTTATCGCGCAATGAGCATTGTTCCCATTAATGTGTATTTGTGTACTGTGGATGGCTCGATTGTAATCATGCAGTCTTTACGCCAACTGGTTCGCACGCAACAAAAGCTTTTCGCTGTACCTCGGTACACGTGACAATAAACTCGACTAAACTAAACTAGCAGGACCAGAATCTGTCAAATGACCAGACAAGCGTAAATATTTTTAATAATTGGGGCTTTAATTTAAGGATTTGAGGAAGCTTTCTATCCCAGGTCTCATGCAGTTACACCAGACATCTGTAGTGCAATGTTAATTTTCTGAAGTTTTGAGAAGGGATATGATCAAATCTCTTCCCCAAAGGATGGAAGGAACAGACAAGTATTTCTGTATTTACGGAACAGACAAGTATTTCTGTATTTACTTTGTGTACTAGTCATGTCTCTACTATTTATTTAATTCCCCTTACATGTTTTTCCTCTACCTGCTAAATTTTTGTAAGGTGTCCTTGAGACTCTTGAAAGGCGCCCATAAATAAAATTTATTATTATTATTATTAAGTAATATCGCATCACTTCTGGCCCTTTTCTGATAGACAGACTCACTTTGGCTTAATGCTTTGATTCAAGATGGAATTGGCATTGATACATTGATTCTGTTTGCTTGTGCGTTAATTCATTGATTCTTTGGTCACTTATCATTAATGTATCAGTTGTAGATCACTTTTATATTAATGCTTTGATTCAAATGCATTGATTCAAGGTGACCTTTGCGTATTGGGTATTGGTTTATTATTTTAACGTGTACCGAGATACGATGAAAATAATATTTTACGCACTATCCAGGCAAATCATACTACGTCATGTATTGTCTTTCTGCTGACTGGATAGCACGCAACAAAAGCTATTGACTGTACCTCGGTACATGTGACAATAAACTAAGCTGAACAATCTGATGTGAACAACACATGTGTACAATCATAGCATACAACATACAATGGATATTGCAAAAAGAGAAATGGAACAGTGTAGAACATTGTGTCATAACTGCAGAGAAAGACCAGATTAAATTAGTTAATGGGACAAACAAGATAGATTGGAAGATTGGGAATGCAACGCTTAGCATATGAGGGGAACGTTCAAGAGTCTGATAAAATGGAAAAGAAGCTGTTCATGACGTCACTGCTAAAATGAAAATAAATTACAGTGGTAGCTGCACACGTGTCTCATTTTTTTAATATCTTTTGAATTTATTTTTAAAATCTATAATTTTTGTATTTATGCATTGATTCAAGCTTGCTTAAGTTGATATCCCTTTTGTATTTCTGCATTACTCTGAGGAATTTAACAGTAATTTTTTTCAGGTTGTAACAACTCTTGCTGTTAATGATGAATACAATGTGGAACTGGTGCAAAAATCACAACTTGTACCATGCCTGTATGTTTGGAGCAACTAACCATTTGTGGCACAGTCCAAAATAAATACTGGGCTTAGTCTTTTTAAATGTTAACTATGTTTTACATTTTGCCTGTAGACACCTGCTACATTGTTTATTCCAGGAGGTGAAAAACATACCGGCATTTAGCAAAGTCAGTTTGACCAAATAGCAAGTTGTTTAGACCAAGCTGATGTAATGATAACTCCGTTTACCAGATTTCCCCCCTTTATCAAAATGTTGACCATTATCATAGTGTTGGAGGGAATTTTGTGTGCCTGTACCCTCAATCTGGCTTCACACGGGGCCCAGTGGCCCTTGTAATTATAGCTCAGATAGGAACAGACGCAAAGAACATTTCGTGGAGCTGCGGTGAGTTTTTCAAACAAGTCGGTTTATTTTACGCACTGGAGAACACTCTGAGAGAACCCAAAGTGTTTCAAAGATTCATAGCATTTTTTACCTTACCAAGACACAATGGTTACATGTGGCTTTTACACCTTTGAACCAATTCACCATTGATCAACGTTTAGCCTCCTGTTTCCTGTTATATGTAGATTTTACATCTGATCTATCTATTTATCATCTCTCCTAACATCCTTAATAGTCAGCCTCTTTTCTCATTGTGTTGTCCCAGTACACAAGCTCTCGAGTTAAACTATCTTTCTTTTAATTTTCAGAATTTCCTACATCACATAGTAAGCCTTAATAATAATTATAGTTTGAGTAACAATTCTATGTTGCTGATGCACCAGGATAACTGAAATAGCTGTTGTCTCAGATTAACCACTGTGGCTGTAACATTTGCTGTGTCTGCTGGTTTTTAAGAGGAAATATTTAATTATGTCTTCTTTTGATTCAGCCCTTTGCATCACCACATTGTGTTCATGGACCTTTGGCAATTCCTTCTATTCTTATAGAGACTGCATCTGGACATGAAGAAGAGGGAAAATATGACGAAGCCCAATGTGCAAACAGATTAGACCCATTACTAAAATGTCCCATTACAGGAAGGATGTGAAGGCTTTGGAGAAGTTGCAGAGGATGTTTACCAGAATGATGCCTAGATTAGAGGGAATTAGTTACAGGGAGTGGTTGGTCAGACTTGGATTGTTTTCTCTGGAACGCCGGATGCTGTGAGGAGACCTGACAAAAGTACATACAATTATGAGAGGCGTAGATAAGGTAGACAGTCAGGACCTTTTTCCTAGGATGGGAATAAAATCAAATGCCAGAGGGGATAGATTATATGTAGTGTCTGGGGAGGGGATAGATAATGTGTAGTATCTGGGGAGGGAAATGGATAGGTTAAATTTTAGATCGGGAACTTTCTTCTGACCCTACTTTAGCCCACCAGCCCTTTGTGTTTTGCTCAAGATTCCAGCATCTATGGTTTCTAATGTCCCCAGTGCAATGGTGGTCGAACTATGGAAAGACAAGTATGTAGAGACTAAAGGTGGCATATAACGATGCCATGAGAACACTGCTAAGGAAACATAGATGGTGTAGTGCCAGTAATATGTTTGTGGCTGCAGGAGTCAGTACTTTAGAAGCTATCCTAAGACATCACATGTATAAATTCATTTGCAGGATAAATGACTCTAAAAATGTGATTATTGGGGCCTCAAACATAAGGGTTAGCACTACACGCTACGAATCCCAGCTGTGGAGACACTGGTATCGTTGTCTCGTTGTAGGACACTGATCATTCTTTTAATCTGGATTTTTAACGCATGTATTGTGTTTAAAAAATATATATAATTTATGATGCTTTTATAAGTGATATACTAAGATTTTATATGTACTTTATGATATTTAAAATGCAATGCATTTTTAATGTAATGTTGCCCCTTGTCTGGATCTCGTGTCTGAAATAATTGTTTTTATTATTATTATTATTATTATTATTATTATTATTATTATTATTATTATTATTATTATTATTATTATTATTATTATTATTAATGGGATATATCCTGCTGTTTAGCTTCAAAATCTTTAAGAAGCTCTACAGTCTGCTTAATCAGGACCCATCTGTGGCCGGTGCACTGTGGTCATAGTATGCGGTGTTGATAGGATGCACAGTAATAGCTCATTCAGGCTTATTTGCAGGCCAGCCTACCAGAAAGACAATGGAAGCAGATCCTTGAGAATAGTTTTCCTTCTCTGTCACAGAGGTGAACTCGTTGCTGAGCCTTGTTTGTTTGGATCAAATGATGGCAAATTGTCACAGATCATCAAGTGTGTGTACGGTTATTGAAGCGCTTGTAAGAGAGTGTGACAAGAGACCAGGAGATTCAAGACACCCTTGTCAAAGATTGCTTAGCAGTTTGGCACTCCACAGATCTTCATGAAACGCACTGTGGTTGATCAAATGGCCATAGATAAAACCCTAAGAAGTTGGAGTAGGAAATGGTCTCTCCAGTCAGTTCCGCAATTCTGAAGGATCTCCAGAAGTCTCCTAGCTGTTGCCCGTGTCATTCAATTTCTTCAGTGTGGAACACTTTATTGATATCAGGATCTCATTGCCCAAGCATCCACAGCTCTTTAGAGTCAGGCATTCTAAGATTTTTAATGCTTTTTCTTAATTTTTCCATAATTGGTTGTGACAAGGACACAGACAAGTAATTCATTGGGCTTCCTGATCTCATTGATTCCTTTTGACCTATTTTCATTGGCCGTGTACTGCAATGGAGAGTAGGCAGTAATAGCAATGGCTGGTGTGCTTGTAGGTTAATTGGCTTCTGTAAAAAATGGCCCCCAGTGTGTAGGTTGAAACTAGTGTAGGAGGATCATTGGCCGGCGTGGACTCGATGCGCTGAAGAGCCTATTTCCAAGCTGTATCTCAAAAGTCAAAAGTCAAAAGTAGCCTTTATTGTCATTCAGACCTTGCGGTCTGAACGAAATTTCGTTGCCCTGCAGTCCTACATATAGTAAAAAAATGGCAAAAACACACAAAAAGCACAAATTAACATCCACCACAGTGAGTTGAATACTCCTCACTGTGATGGAAGGCAAAAGTCATGTCTTTGTCTCTTCCCTTCTTATTCTCCCTCTCTAAACTAAAAACTAAAATCTCTGCCATTCTGCCAAAATGGAGGCGCATTGTCCCGTACAACCTGACGTGGAGCATTGCTGAATTTTATAAGATAAGTAATTTATTTCAATAGCACAGTTTACAAAAAAATACAGTATCAATTTTATCATCACTTATACTGAGTTAAAATAGTTTTGCATGCTATCCCGACAGAAAACATCTATACATGATTTCAATTAAAACTATATATGAATACAATACTTAGTGCGAAGTGAGAACAAACAGAGTACAAAATATTGTTTTGTTTAGATTGGAGATGTAGCACGGAAACAGGCCCTTCGGCCCACCAACCCCATGCTGACCATCGATCACCCATTCACACTTTTTCTATGTTACCCCACTTTCTCATCCACTCCTACACACTAGGGGGAATTCACAGAGGCACATTCACCTACAAGCCCATACATCTCCGTAATGTAGGAGGAAACTGGAGCATCGGGAGGTCACAGGGAGAGCGCACAAACTCCACACAGACAGCACCTGAGGACGGGGTTGAACCCGGGTCTCTGGCATTGCGCGGCAGCAGCACTACCAGCTGCCCCACTGTGCCGCCCTGTGTTGCAACTACAGTGAAGGTACAGATAAAAAAAAGTGCAAGGTCTGCAGCGAAGTAGGTTGGAGGGTTGTGGATACATCCCTTAACTTGTTACTAACAATTTTAAGGGCCTGTCCCACTGCGGCGACCTAATTGGCGAGTTTAGAAGAGTTTATGAGAGTTTGAAAAAATATCACGTTGAAGGCCTCCTCCGAATATGCATAATACCTCCTTCGACTATGTTGAAGACTAGCTTCGACTAGCTTTGGGAAAATTGGACACCAAATAGTGGAGAGTGAAGACGACCTCCTTCGATCACCTTCGACCTCCCTACTATGAGACAGAAGACTAGTTTTGCTTATTGCAAAGAGAGACACAAAATGCTGGAGTAAATCAGCATCTCAGGAGAGAAGGAATGCTGCCTGTCCCGCTGAGTTACTCCAGCATTTTGTGTCAACCTTTGGTTTAAACCAGTATCTGCAGTTCCTTCATACACATTTTGTTTGCTTATCGCAATATCAATTGAATTTGAAACCCACTGCTCTTGCTGGTATTAACGCATATCCATATTATGCTGATTCCTGGTGGGATCAGGAACGTTGTCACCCTGGGAGTGGACAGCCCCTACATGCTTCAAGGACACCCCCTCAGTAAAATCAGTGTCGCTGGTATTCTGCTACAATCGGAGGGGGCGCTGTCCTGAACGGCTGCCTGTCCTGCAGCTGTCCGTTTTTTTCCCTTCTTTTTTATTATTTTTAGTTCGTTAAGTGTACAGTCAGGGGGTCTAAATCTTTATATGTGTGGGGGGTGGTGGGGGGGAAGGGGGAAACTGCTTTTCCAAGTCTCTACCTGGTCGGAGGGGTTGCCTTCCTCCGGGCAGCGTCTTCGACCTGTCCTTGCGGCCTACCAGCGGGTCCTGGAGCGACGTTTCCCTGAGGGGACCTGGCCAGAACATCGGCTTTGGCGGCGGCGCAGAACATCGGCGTTGGCGGCGGCGGCGCAGCGCTGGAGCGCTGTCGTGGAGCGGGCGATGCCTTTCCTGGGTCGCCACGCTGGAACTCCAGTATGCTGGGACCGCCGATGAAAATATTGTGGAGCCGCGGTTCTGTGGAGCGGCCAGCTGCGACGTTGAACTTTACATCACGGAGCCTGGGATCTCTCACCGAGATCGCCAGTGTGCGGAGCTCTGTCTGGCGCGGTCTGTTGGCTTGGAAGCCGCGGGCTCCGGTGGGAAGGCGGCCATTCCTGGCACCCCAAGCCACTGGGGGTTCTCCCGACGCCGGAGCACCATCACCCGGCGAGAACATCGGGCGCCGTGGCGGCGACTGTGGAGGCCTCAATAGGCCCGACTTTGGGTGGACAAGAGGATGGGGACTGGACTTTGTGCCTTCCCCCACAGTGGGAATCAGATGTTTTTATGTTTTGGTGTTGAATTTCTTCATGAATACTGTGTTGTATTTTTATTAGTGTGCTGCAAGGACATCTGAATTTCCCCTGAATAAGGGGATTAATAAAGTCTAATCTAATCTAATCTAATTCTGCAGGAGCACGGGTTTGTGGAGCATTGTGCCGCCCTTTCAAAAGCGGTACAAGGGGCGGCAGTAGCAGAAGTCTGAGGTTTCATGGTAGCAAGCTGAGCTTCAGCTGCTGCTCTCAGCTCTTGTGTGACTTGTGCACGTGTCTTAATGCCGCCCCCTCCGTGTGTCAGCACGTCAGATGCACAGAGAATTGGGAAGCAAAATCATTCATCACAAACAGACCAAAAAGAGTAGGATATACAAAGGAACTGCAGATGCTGGTTTAAAAGAAAGATAGATACAAAATGCTGGCGTCACTCAGTGGGACAGGCATCATCTCTGGATAGAAAGAATGGGTGATGTTTCGGGTCGAGACCCTTCTTCAGACTCGTATCCTGGTATCCGTCTGAAGAAGGGTCTCGACCTGAAACACCTGTTCTATATACACACACACGAGTGAGGAGCTGGAGTATTATACATTAGCCCATTAAACCTGCTCTACCTTTCAATAAGATCACAACTGATCTGATTGCAACCTCAACTCTGAGTTGTCGACCACACGCGGTAAGCTGTTTGCTCTTGCTTATCCACAATCCGACTTTCTGCTTTAAAGTTTCTGTTTCCACTGTTTCCAAAGATGAGCTGTCTACTGCGAGAGAAAATAGCGCTTCATCTCTGCCATGGGTCCTACGGGCCCTAGTAGGTACTCATCCTCCCCATTTCCACCCTGTCAGGAGCCCGCCAATCGGTACAGTGGTGCAGCTGGTTGAACTGCTGTCTCATAGTGCCGGAGACCCAGGTTCCATCCTGACCTCAGGTGCTGCCTGTGTGGAGTTTGCACGTTCTCTCTGTGACTCTCTGCATGTGTTTTCTCTGGGTGTAGACCGACACAAAGTCATGGAGTAACAGCGGTTCGGGCAGCATCTCTGGAGAAAAAGGATGGGTGATATTTCGGGTCGGAACCCTTCTTCTCTCACCTGACCTGTTGAGTTACTCCAGCACCTGCAGCTCTTTGTTTCTACCTTTTCTTTTAGTGTTCGTTTCCTTCCACATCACGACGTCGTGCAAATTTGTAGCCTAATTGTCCACTGTAAATTGCCCCTAGTGCGTAGGGTATGGCTGCAAAAGTGGGATAAAATAGAACTAGTGTGAACTGGTGAACAATGGTCAGCATGCACTCAGTCGGGCGAAGGGCCTTCTCCCATGCATTATCACTAAAGTCAACCTTGCCCCAATCAAGCCATCTCACTCTGCTAAACTCCAACAGATGCAAGCTTAGCCTGCCTGATCTTTCCTCAAATAAATAAGACAATTGTACTTCAGATGTGGTTTCACCAATATCCTACATAACTGAAGCATGACCTCCCTACTTCTGTATTCAATTCCTCTATTAATAAACTATCTGCAAACAAGCCTTTTGCACTTGGCTGCTCGTCATAAAGGCTTGTCAGTTTCAGATTTTAAATTAATAATTGCCCCTCCCCCCCCCCCCCCCCCCCCCCCCCCCCCCCAATCAATTAGCATCTGCAGAAAGGAGACTTTAAAATGCCCATTGTGTTTCCTAACTTCCTGACAGCTCTGGCTTATTTTTTATGAACTAACCTTTCACGTTTTTAACTGTGTGAGCCAGTGCAGTGTGGAACCTTAACTTCCCAGAGCTGTTTCCTTTTTTTTGGCCACAAATCTGCTTCAATAAATGCTCTCAACTCCCTCGTGAGCGGGAGAAAGTCCCTCTGCTGCTTGTGCTGAAAAGTTAAGCGTTTGAACTGTGAGAAAGAGTTGTTTGGTTGGGAGTTTTATCTGGAGGGTGTGACCATGCAATGGAAGTTAAAACAACAAAAGATGAGAAGAAAGTTTAACCTGCACTTCTTCTACTTCCATCAGGACCAACATCCAAACATTTCCAGAGCCATTTTCAACCACAGGCATGTGAGGGGGCCATTTGGGCCATTGTATTTGTACTAGCTCAGGATAAGAGCTCAGAATAAAGCACAGGTATCTTGTGCTGTAAGGCAGCAGTTTTACCAGCTGTGCCACTGTGCCACCCAAACAAAACTGTGATGTTCTGGAAGACAGCCGGCATTAGGGTGGAGGAGAATGACATGCTCATTGTGCTAATGCCAGTCAGCAACAGAATGTCCCACCTTGAATGATGGTCACTGAAGTACATTGTTGTAGAGACAAGGAACTGTAGGTGCTGGTTTTACTCAGCAGGTCAGGCAGCATCCGTGGAGAACATGGATAGGTGACCCACAAACCTACACTTCTTTGGGTGTGGAAGATAATGTCCTCTTTCATTTACCGCCAGCAAGCAACAGCAAAGAAGCAATGCAGTTTGGGGATAGAGGTCTGATATGCAGTTGTTGCCATCAAGGCCAGTTAAATGGATTGACATCATCCCCCCGGCGATAGGCAACATCAGGGTAGGAGCCTGCATTTTTGGCGCAATTAGTGAACTGCATGTGGTTCATCCGGTCCTTGGTTCCTCCTTTGTTCCAAAAATAAGCAAACTTTGAATGTCCTGTGCAAATGCTGACCATTTATTACAGCACGTGGGGAATTTTGATGATGCTGAAGTATGTCGAGAGAAACTAAAGAGTCCATTGCAACTAATGGAAAAAGCCCATGTTTGGGTGGTCTGAGTTGTTAAATGTTCTGAAGTGCATGTTGAAGGGGTGGACAGGGACAAAAATAAATTTGTCCCCTTTTATTGATGCTTCACAGAATCTGTAAGCAATGTGTTGGAATGTACGCAGACTCAAACCTCTATAATAAGCGAGTGTTGCTATTTTCGGAAAACTATTATATTATGTTTGTACACATTTTTGCAAACTATTTTGGAATATACACAATTGTAGGGATGGTTTCCAAACTGCACCACTTATCCCATAAAACCCAGGGGATATCCCACTCTTAAGTCTCCCAGGGACTTGATAACTCGTTGTGGTCTCCCTCTAAATTCCAAGTAAAAATTAAAGCAATTCAAGCCCATGAATTGGTTTAATGAGGGGAGCACTTTGCAGGGCCTGGAGTTGAACGTATCTGGAGTGATCTCCCTCTTCTGTTTACATCTGAGAGCCAGCAGCAACTTGATGTGTGCAGCCTCACAGGGACAAAAGGTGCCCCATTGTGAGCGCACACCCTGTTAAAAAGCAGTTGGCTGAACAATCCCTGAAGTAAGTTTGAGTAAGTATAAAGAGATAGCTCATTTATATTATGCAGCAGTAGTTCTGAGGTAAAAGGTCGGCCATTACCATTGAATAATGGAGCAGCCATGAAGGGTTGAATGGCTGACGACTAAGAAAGACTGGATACTGTCTTTGGCTTGTACTCGCTAGAATTTAGAGGATTGAGGGGGGCTCTTATAGAAACTTACAAAATTCTTAAGGGGTTGGACAGGCTAGATGAAGGAAGATTATTCCCGATGTTGGGGAAGTCCAGAACTAGGGGTCACAGTTTAAGGATAAGAGGGAAGTCTTTTAGGACCGAGATGAGAAAAACATTTTTCACACAGAGAGTGGTGAATCTGTGGAACTCTCTGCCACAGAAGGTAGTTGAGGCCAGTTCATTGGCTATATTTAAGAGGGAGTTAGATGTGGCCCTTGTGGCTAAAGGGATCAGGGGGTACGGAGAGAAGGCAGGGATGGGATACTGAGTTGGATGATCAGCCATGATCATATCGAATGGCGCTGCAGGCTCGAAGGGCCGAATGGCCTACTCCTGCACCTATTTTCTATGTTTCTATGACTGCTCCATTTCTTACGATCTTCAGATCTTTCTGTTGATCCCTGATGTTGCACCACTGCAGTACGATGTAGGGTGAGCTGCTGGCCTTCTGACCAGCAGTAATGTCTTGCCCCTTCAACTGCTGTGTGAGAGAGAGCTGCCATTTGCATGTGAATTGGCAGTACAGCATTAAGCCCCTGTCCCACTTACATGTCCTTGGCACGCTAATTACGTGACCTCGTGGTCGCATTGAGGAGTGACAGTCCTGTGAAGGTCGGGCGTGATTACATGCGTACGCACAGCCGTCTGGAGCACGTGACGTCATTTGAAGATGGGCGCAAAGCTGGAGTAACTCAGTGGGCCCGGCAGCATCTCTGGAGAGAAGCAATGGGTGATGTTTCGTGTCGAGACTCTTCTTCAGTCTGAAATAGGTCTTGACCTGAAACGTCACCCATTGCTTCTCTCCAGAGATGCTGCCGGTCCCGTTGAGTTACTCCAGCATTTTGTGTCTATCTTCAATTTTCTTGGTCCCTCTCTGGGAGTAGGTGGGGGCGGATCCGGACCGCAACGGCCGTGAGCCCCAGGCCGAGTTCGGCGATCATTTGCCTGCTTCTGCTGCTGTTGGAGGTGAGACATTGCATCGCGACAGGGTCTTGGGCCTGTCCGACTTTGGCCGTCAGTTCCGCGACAGGCCGTTGGCGCGCGAAGATTTCGTTCGCTACAAAATTTCGGAGCGCCGCGCGTTACTGGGCACAACTCCATACCCCTCCGCGTTTCTCAGTGGGACCCGCCCCGCGCGGCCACACGATGCCCGTGCACCTCAACGTGACGACGAGGTCGCGTAATTTGCGTGCCAAGGACATGTAAGTGGGACAGGGCCTTAAGTTTGCAGTGCCACGATGCTTCCATTGATCATCTGCCTGTGACACTGCTGTGATGTGAGTGCAGGAATCAAACTACTTTCCAATCTGACAAAATCCCCACATTCTACCCCCTCCATTCACCTTCATGAATGCGTAACTCCGAGTAATTCCTAAGGTAGAAACTAAATGCTGGAGTAACTAACGAGTCAGGCAGCATCCCCGGAGAAAAGGGATAGGTGACATTTCGGGTCGGGACCCTTCTTCAGGATCTGAACAAAGGTCTAAGAAGGGTCCCGACACAAAACATCACCTATTCCTTTTCACCAGAGACACTGCCTGACCCGCTGAGTTACTCCAGCATTTTGTGTCTGAGGCATCTGTAGTTCGTTCCTACTCACAGGATGTGGATGTCACTGGGTTGGCCAGTTCCTTAAGGGCCTGTCCCACTTGCATGCGTGGTTGTTTGAGGCGTATGAACGTGTGGGGCCGGTCCCACTTAGAATCGCGGAGACGTATGGCGTTGTGCGGGGCTGGTCCCAACATCGCACGGGGCTCATGAAAATCTTGCAATGTCTGAAATTGACACCACTATTGTGGGGCGTATCACTGATGGGGATGAGTCAGAGTACAGAAGAGAGATCGAGCAACTGTCCATATGGTGCCAGCGCAATAACCTGGCCCTCAACACCAGCAAAACCAAGGAACTGATTGTGGACTTTGGAAGGAGTAGGAGGGGGACCCACAGCCCCATTTATATCAACGGGTCGATGGTTGAAAGGGTCAAGAGCTTCAAATTCCTGGGCGTGCACATCTCTGAAGATCTTTCCTGGTCCGAGAACACTAATGCAATCATCAAAAAAGCACATCAGCGCCTCTACTTCCTGAGAAGATTACGGAGAGTCGGATTGTCAAGGAAGACTCTCTCTAATTTCTACAGGTGCACAGTCGAGAGCATGCTGACCGGTTGCATCGTGGCTTGGTTCGGCAATTTGAGCGCCCTGGAAAGGAAAAGACTACAAAAAGTAGTAAACACTGCCCAGTCCATCATCGGCTCTGACCTTCCTTCCATCGAGGGGATCTATCGCAGTCGCTGCCTCAAAAAGGCTGGCAGTATCATGAAAGACCCACACCATCCGGGCCACACACTCATCTCCCTGCTACCTTCAGGTAGAAGGTACAGGAGCCTGAAGACTGCAACAACCAGGTTCAGGAATAGTTACTTCCCCTCAGCCATCAGGCTATTAAACCTGGCTCGGACAAAACTCTGATTATTACCAACCACTTTCTGTTATTTGCACTATCAGTTTATTTATTCATGTGTGTATATATTTATATCATTGTATATGGACACATTTATCTGTTTTGTAGTAAATGCCTACTATTTTCTGTGTGCTTAAGCAAAGCAAGAATTTCATTGTCCTATACAGGGACACATGACAATAAACTAACTTGAACTTGAACTTGAACTTGAAATTTTGCGCGCCAACGGCTTGTCGGCACGCAGGCGCATTGCGGTCGTATGCAGCGTCTTGACGGCGTACGCAGCATCTTGACGGCGTACGCCCAGCACATGGTGTTGCGCGATGACATCACTGCCCGGCGTGGCGTTGAGTGATGATGTCACCGCCCGACACCGTGCGACGCCCAAATTCAGTCGGCCCGCCTCCTGCCCAGGTGATTGGTGAGTATGACACAAATGACGTCACACGCGAACTTAGCGCGAACTTAGCGTTTGGTCGCGCCAAACGCATGCAATCGCATGCAAGTGGGACAGGCCTTTAACTGCCCTTGAAAGGAGTGAGCTGTTGAGCTATTTCAGAGGGCGGTAATGTGATACCATATTGGCGGTTCTAGAGGGACACATAGGTAAGAAGGACACATTGCCTTCAGTGAATTAATGTTTTTTTCAGATGTGCCTGAAGTTTCATGCTCGCCATCAACTAATGACGGCTTTTCTTCCTGCAATGTAACCTAATTACTTGAATTTAAGTTCCCCATCCACTTCAACCTTGTCCCTGGATCAGCAGGATAGGTCTTTGTATACTCTGCAGAATAGTGGGGAGTGGGAACTTGGCAATATGTGCCTACTCTGACTTCACAAGATGACACATTGTTTTGATTCTCCCCCATCCAGGTGGTGACCTGGTGAAACTTTCAGTCCATTTGAAAAACAGTTCCACTACAGTCTTGGGGTATTTCCACAGATGGTAAACCTGTGAATATTCGTTTTCACGTGAAGAAGGACATGAATAGCAGCAATTTTGTGAATCCAGAACAACGTTATTTTCCAAACAGCCATAACACTTGAAAACAACTCAGTGACATGCCTCCCACATGAGTGGTTGAAGTGTCAGAGTGGTGATGCATGTCAGCCTATCACATGCCTTCATGGTTGATTTGCCCCTTCTTATACGGACACTACAGTCTACTGATTTGAACAGCCGTGTGGAAAATGTGTGTTGCTGTTTGTGTAAGAGGAATATGCTCTTGATTTTAGTATAAATACTGTGGCAGAAGCTCCACACCGAACCCACCGACTCTAATTCTCTATCCAGCCTCTACCAATGGGCACTGATTGCTCATAGTACCAGCAGCCCTGGACCAAAATTACAATCCTGTATCATCTTCCTCTCCATGTTCTTGCCTCAGCTTGTCCTCTGCTGAAAACCTCACCCAGCACTGCTGGTACTTGTAGTTTTCACTATCCTAATGCCCCTGTCCCACTTAGGAAACCTGAACGGAAACCTCTGGAGACTTTGCGCCCCACC
The DNA here is from genome assembly GCF_010909765.2 of Amblyraja radiata. Lineage (NCBI taxonomy): Eukaryota > Metazoa > Chordata > Chondrichthyes > Rajiformes > Rajidae > Amblyraja > Amblyraja radiata. The sequence goes on along the minus strand of NC_045959.1, from coordinate 14,165,085 downwards.
CAAGGTTTCCGTGCGGTTCCCGGAGGTTGCAGGTGGTTGCCGGAGGTTGCAGGTAGTGGAAGCAGGAAGGGAGACTGACAAAAACCTCCGGGAACCGCACGGAAACCTTGGGTGGGGCGCAAAGTCTCCAGAGGTTTCCGTTCAGGTTTCCTAAGTGGGACAGGGGCATAATGCTTTTCTTGACTGACCTGTGCACATTTGAGCTCACTCACAACTCTGCAGTTTATATTCTAACTCCCACCAAGTCTTGTTCGTCCGCCATTCTTGGTCTGATGAACTCTCGCCCCTGTGTTCAGATGTGTCCATGTCTCAACCTCCCATCATCCTTGTAACCTCAGAGGTCCCCTGCAGTTCTGATTCTTTGTGCATGACTTTTCCCCATTTCCCCCCGCTTTTCTCTTGATAGCCGTGCCTTTAACTGCTTGGATCGTGAGGCCTGGAATTCTCTTCCCAAATCACCTCATCCCTGCTCCTTCCAAGACTGCAACGACCAGGTTCAGGAATAGCTACTTCCCCACAGCCATCAGGCTATTAAACCTGGCTCGGACAAAACTCTGAACATTAATAACCAATTATCTGTTATTTGCACTTCATCAGTTTATTTATTCATGTGTGTATATATTTATGTAATGGTATATGGACACACTGATCTGTTTTGTAGTCAATGTCTACTATGTTCTGTTGTGCTGAAGCAAAGCAAGAATTGCATTGTCCTATCAGGTACACATGACAATAAACTCACTTGAACTTGAACTTGATTCTGTGGGCTTGGTCACTTCTTCAAATATCTTCTTAATCATTGCTTGTCACAGGTCACTTCATGATGATGCAGTGCTTACTTGCTGATGCAGAAACCTCTCTGTACTCTTCCCAAAATGTTCCTGATGTGAAACCGTGCCTGAATGGTAGGAAGAAATGAAATGGGAAGCTGGAAAGTTTAGTCACAAGAGTCATCTGTCAGAAAGGTCAATTAAATGTCTGAAGAAGGATCTTGACTCAAAACATCACCTATTCCTTCTCTCTGGAGATGTTGCCTGACTCGCTGAGTTACTGAGTCATTTTGTGTCTGCCTTCAGTATAAACCAGCATCTGCAGTTGCTTTCTACACAATTACATTAGAATACTTGTTTATTGTACCTTCTGCTCCCCCAGCTGGCTATTTGTTGCAGGCTGGCTCTGCTTTAAGAGTCAAGAGTTTTCAATTGTCATATGTTCCATATACCATATACCAAAAATTCAACAATGGAATTCTTATTTGCAGTAGCATATCTGGATTGTAAACACCGAACTCATAGATAACACAATAAACAAAGCAATCTGGAGTATGGTGTACAATTTTGGTCGCCCAATTATAGGAAGGATGTCAACAAAATAGAGAGAGTACAGAGGAGATTTACTAGAATGTTGCCTGGGTTTCAACAACTAAGTTACAGAGATAGGTTGAATAAGTTAGGTCTTTATTCTCTGGAGCGCAGAAGGTTAAGGGGGGACTTGATAGAGGTCTTTAAAATGATGAGAGGGATAGACAGAGTTGACGTGATCAAGCTTTTCCCTTTGAGAATAGGGAAGATTCAAACAAGAGGACATGACTTCAGAATTAAGGGACATAAGTTTAGGGGTAACATGAGGGGGAACTTCTTTACTCAGAGAGTGGTAGCGGTGTGGAATGAGCTTCCAGTGGAAGTGGTGGTGGCAGGTTCGTTGGTATCATTTAAAAATAAATTGGATAGGCATATGGATGAGAAGGGAATGGAGGGTTATGGTATGAGTGCAGGCAGGTGGGACTAAGGGAAAAAAGTTGTTCGGCACGGACTTGTAGGGCCGAGATGGCCTGTTTCCGTGCTGTAAGTGTTATATGGTTATATGGTTATATGGTTAATCAACAAATTAAAAATGCCAATATTAGTACAAAAAGCCCGACATCCTTGGTGCAATCAAGACAGTCCATAGTTTATGGTTTAGTTGGTGTTTGTGGTGAACAAGAGCCTGATAGTTGTTGGGAAGAATTTGGAAGAAGTTGTTCTTGAACCTGGAGGTCATGGTTTTTAGAAAAAGGTTTTTATATATTTTTCCCGATGGCAAGAGTAAAATGAGAGTGTGACCTTGTATGGGTCCTTAATGATGCTGGCTACCTTTGGAAGCATTGCCTCCTATAGATGTATGGAGAAGATTGCCTTGAATTTATTCTCCATTCTATGCATTAAATGCACACATGGCTGTCCTGAGACATTACTGCCTGATATTCATTGCATACCTTCACAGTGGAAATGGACTTATAGGCAAGTCTTTGCTCCACGTTCCTGTGTGGGGAGATCCAGAGACACAAGGAACTGCAGGTGCTGGAATAGTGAGTATAACTCAAAATGCTGGAGTAATTCCAGGTCAGGAAACATCGGTGTAGATAATGGACAGGTGACATATGGGGTAGGGACCCTTCTTCAAACAGAGAGCCTTCTTTAGGATAGAGACAGCAAGGGATACAGATACAACGCTTACATAGAAACATAGAAACATAGAAAATAGGTGCAGGAGTAGGCCATTCGGCCCTTTGAGCCTGCACCGCCATTCAATATGATCATGGCTGATCATTCAACTCAGTATCCTGTACCTGCCTTCTCTCCATACCCTCTGATCCCTTTAGCCACAAGGGCCACATCTAACTCCCTCTTAAATATAGCCAATGAACTGGCCTCAACTACCTTCTGTGGCAGAGAATTCCACAGATTCACCACTCTCTGTGTGAAAAATGTTTTCCTCATCTCGGTCCTAAAAGATTTCCCTCTTATCCTTAAACTGTGACCCCTTGTTCTGGACCTCCCCAACACCGGGAACAATCTTCCTGCATCTAGCCTGTCCAACCCCTTAAGAATTTTGTAAGTTTCTATAAGATCCCCCCTCAATCTTCTAAATTCTAGCGAGTACAAGCCGAGTCTATCCAGTCTTTCTTCATATGAAAGTCCTGACATCCCAGGAATCAGTCTGGTGAACCTTCTCTGTACCCCCTCTATGGCAAGAATGTCTTTCCTCAGATTTGGGGACCAAAACTGTACGCAATACTCCAGGTGTGTTCTCACCAAGACCCTGTACAACTGCAGTAGAACCTCCCTGCTCCTATACTCAAATCCTTTTGCTACCATAGGCCTCGAACGTCCAACAATAAATCAGCCAACTAGCCACTTGTGCTTGCACCTTTTTGCACGTGGCATGTAATTTAGGCAGATTGTCCTGAAATATTGTTATCTATTGTCCCGTTTCTTCTCGCCAGCTAGTCACACAGCACAGAAACCCACCCTTCAGCTCACCAGGTCCATGCTGACAATTAAGTACTCATTCACATTCATCTTAAACTAGTTCCGTTTTATTCTCCCCACATTTCATCGTGGGGTCATGGCAGGAAACCGGAGCACTGGGGGAAGGCCTCATGGTCATAAGGGTAACATGCATAGTCCACACGGAGAACAGCAAGGCTGGGATTCAACCTGGGTCACTGGAGCTTTGAGTTTTTTAGATTAGTTTAGTTTAGAGATACAGCACAGAAACAGGCCCTTTGGCCTAATGAGTCCAGGCTGACTCCAGTCCCCGCGCAATAACACTATCCTACACAATAGGGATAATTTACCATTTTAACGAAGTTAGGGGTGGCATGGCGGCTCAACGGTGGTGTTGCTGCCTTACAGCGCAGGAGACCCGGGTTCGATCCTCATCACGGGTGCTGTCTGTACGGAGTTTGCGCGTTCTCCCCATGACCTGCGTGGGTTTTTTCTTTGGTTTCCACCAACACTCCAAATACATACAGGTTTGTAGGTTAATTGGCTTGGTACAAATGTAAATTGTTCCTTAAGGGGTTGGACAGGCTAGATGCAGGAAGATTGTTCCCGATGTTGGGGAAGTCCAGAACTAGGGGTCACAGTTTAAGGATAAGAGGGAAGTCTTTTAGGACCGAGATGAGAAAATCATTTTTTACACAGAGAGTGGTGAATCTGTGGAATTCTCTGCCACAGAAGGTAGTTGAGGCCAGTTCATTGGCTATATTTAAGCGGGAGTTAGATGTGACCCTTGTGGCGAAAGGGATCAGGGGGTATGGAGAGAATGCAGGTACGGGATACTGAGTTGGATGATCAGCCATGATCATATTGAATGGCGGTGCAGGCTCGAAGGGCTGAATGGCCTACTCCTGCACCTATTTTCTATGTTTTTATGTCCTTAGTATGTGTAGGATCATGTTAGTGTGCGGGGATTGTTGGTCGGCACGGACTCAGTGGGCCGAAAGGCCTGTTTCCACGCTGTATCTCTAATCTAAACTGAACTGAACTAAACCAAAGCCAATTAACTGACAAACTTGTACATCTTTGGAGTGTTGGAGAAAAATTGGAGTACCTGAAGAAAACCCATGCAAGTCATGGAGAGAACGTGCAAACTCCATACAGGCAGCACCGGTGATGAGGATCGAACCTGCCTCTCTGGCACTGTAAGGCAGCAACTCTAATGCTGTGCCTCCTATCGCAACGGTACTAGTTGAGCCATTGAGTTTCATTTTGCATGTCTATTTATTTAAACCTTGCTCTTCCCAGCAGCCAGGGGCTCAGACCCCATTGCTCGGTGAAGAGTGTGAGAAACCATGTATAAGTATCAATGTTGGGTTGATACTTATGTTGTAGTCTTGGTGGAAGGTGACTAATCTTTGCTGTTGCAATTTGAAATAAAGTGGAAAGCAAGGGTGGGGAAAGACCGTGCATAAGTGTTTGTTTCCAAGCCACCTGTGAGAATGAGAAGCAAAGTAAAGTTTTTGAAATGATTAATCTGCACTCAGTGAGGTTTCACTCTTGACAGGAAATGTGAACCTTCTTAAACGGCTGATAAAACCTTTAGTGATCAGTGAAGTACAGACAAGTCACATGGAGAATGACTTTCATTCTGCAGAACTATTAATCATCCATCACCATGGGTGAAGATTCTCGGAAAGAAAGTAAGAAGAAACATAAATCTCCCATAATCCATGAGGCATCAAAAGAGAACTAACTCAACAGCCCTTTTCAGTTCACAGATAGACGAAAAATTATTTCCGCAGAGATCTTCCCGATTTAAAAAATAAGAATAAATTCAGCAAAATTCACAATTTAAAAATTCTGAACAGTATTACAAAACGGACTAGTTAATGAGGCAAAGAGTCATAAAGCAGCACTGAAATGGTCTCAGCACTGAACAACAATGTCTGAAGAAGGGTCCAATCCTGAAACATTACCTGGCCATTCCCTCCCCAGATGCTGCCTGACCCGCTGATTTCCTCCAGAACTTTGTGCTTTGCTTAAAACAGCACCGCTGCTAATCTGAAATAAAAACAGAGAACATTCGAAAAGCTGAACAGGTCAGGCAGCATCTGTGGAAAGAGAAAGGTCTTCTGATGAACAACCGTTGGCTTATAACATTAACACTTTTCTCCTTTCCATAGATGTCCTGACCTGCTGAGTGCTTCCCTCAATTTCCATCCTTTATTTCATGAAGAGGCAGGTTTGAATGAAATTGCAATTATTAAAAATTGTTGAAAACATTTGGTGAAATGGGAGTCCAGCGTAGCTCCTTCAAATTTCCACTCTTAGAATCATAATTGGCACCATTTTTCATCAGCTGAAAATGCAGACACTATTTCAGGACAGAAATTGAGTCTCCAATGCAAAATCATAGCTTCCAGTAACTGTATATTTTGCTTGGTAAAAGCTTGTTATTCGGCCAATTCATCTTTATGTTTAACTAAACCAACTGGGGCCCATTGGGTCCCTGTCACACGGGAGGCCCATTCCCCTTATTCCAGCACTCACCCATAGCCGACAACTGCCAGAGGCGGCTCATTCCGCCTTATTCAGCATCCATCATTTTTAAACTTTAAAAAAATGCATTTGCACTTGCTAGGTTGAGCAGAACTCAGTGCACTTGGATAGCAACAATGTTGCGAGCAGGGCTAAGCACAGGGGAAAAGCAGTTATTTTTTCCAAGTTTCTGCACATTTGTGAACATTTTCATAAATAACTCGGGAAATAATGCATCAAATTTTCAGATGAGGTGATGTTTGACGTCATGGCGTAAATCTCTATTGGAATACGTAAAAATGTCACCGTTAGCGCGTCGTGTTTTCAAGGAGATATGAAACGCAGATGAACAAACAAATACACAAACACATACACACACATCCAAGATCAGAGTTTTATATGTATATAGATAATGTGTAAACAGCTCTTAAGATTGTTGAAGTCTCAAACGTGCCTTTGCTGGTGCTTGCCTCCTCTTTACATTGTCTTGCCCATCAGTAGAGCCCTGGGTGGAGCAAAACATAAAACAATTCTGCCCCATCCTATATTGTATTTGTTTGTCTTCCCTGTTCTTGCTACATTTCACTGGCACCTCATCAACCAAACATCCTTGCCCTCCATGAATCCACCTCTATCTCATTCCACTTTTTTTTGGTATTTCCTCCCACACTTCTTGTTGTTCAGACTCCTCAATCCATCCCTGCTGCATGATTCTGTGACTCAATAGCTTCTGCCCACATTATGGACCTGGGTCTATTATCCTCATCAGCTGTCCTACTGCACACTTTAGCTAAAGCCCTCCTCAAACTCTCGTCTCTAGTTTATAATCACCTCTTCCAGCCTCACTTTCTTAATGCTTATCTTCTAAGCAATTTAGGACATTCTTTTATACTTAACAGCACCTTTATGTCAATACAAGTTGTTCTGGTATTCAAGTTATCAAGTTATCTTAAGGAACATTTAGACAAGGGAATTGCCAGAATAATGTTCCATTGTATGTTAATGCAATATTTCCTCTGGCATTAATATTAGCATTTATGTTAAACTTTTGCTGCTCTTTAAAAGAGAATAATGTGTCACGTGTGTGTGGGGATAACTTCACCACACACGGACCACAGCAGTTTGGGGAGGTGATGCCACCACGACCTTTTAATGCTGGTCTTGCCCCAACCACCCACATCCTGTGAGAGTAACTTTCCTTCTTTCCCACCTAAAAATAGCGAGCCACTTAATGAACAGGGGTTTCAGGCAGATTGCTGCTATGGGACCAGTGAGCTGCGCCTTAACTCTTTGGATTGCCACAGCTTTACGGCACCCTGCGTGATTCCTCCCTTCACCTCTAATGTCCAAACACTTTAAAAAGTTTCAAACACTTCCTTTTGCAGTTGTACAGAACCCAAGTGAGACCACACCTGGAGTATTGTGTGCAGTTTTGGTCCCCTAATTTGAGGAAGGACATTCTTGCTATTGAGGGACTGCAGCGTAGGTTTACAAGGTTCATTCCCGGGATGGCTGGACTGTCATATGCTGAGAGAATGGAGCAGTTGGTGCTTGTACACTCTGCAGTTTAGAAGGATGAGAGGGCATCTCATTGAAACATATAAGATTGTTAAGGGTTTGGACAGGCTAGAGGCAGAAAACATGTTCCCGATGTCGGGGGAGTCCAGAACCAGGGGCCACAGTTTAAGGATAAGGGGTAAGCTATTTAGAACGGAGACGAGGAAACACTTTTTCTCACAGAGAGTTGTGGGTATGTGGAATTCTCTGCCTCAGAGGGTGGTGGAGGCCGGTTCTCTGGATACTTTCAAGAGGGAGCTAGATAGGGCTCTTAAAGATAGCGGAGTCAGGGGATATGGGGAGAAGGCAGGAACGGGGTACTGATTGGGGATGATCAGCCATGATCACATTGAATGGAGGTGCTGGCTCGAAGGACCAAATGGCCTACTCCTGCACCTATTGTCTATTGTCTATTGTCTTTTGTCTAAAGGACCTGATAAACAGGGCATGTCTTTTTTTTCATTCCCACACTTGCCTCTGTTGCAGTTATGAAATCTGAAAGAAGATGTTTTTGTAACAAATTGTATTTCTGGCCCTGACCTCGGATGGGGATTTTTTTTTATGCTTCTGCCTTAATCCCTTTATGTCTCATTGTTCAGAAAAATACGTTCATTCTCACTATCATTGAAATGACTGTGTAATGGAATGCCTTTGGTTTAATCATTTCACACTTACTGTTTTTCTTCTAAAAACTGTGAGTCGCCTTCGGGAGTTTTGTGGGTGTGCAGGTTGTGAACGAGGACATTAGTGGGTTTCAGGAACGAACCTTGATAAGTTTATTTTTTGTTTAGAAAGTGCGGAAACAGGCCCTTCAGCCCATCACGTCCGCGCCAACCAGCAATCCCCGCATATTATCAGTATCCTACACACACAAGGGACTAGGGACAATTTTTACATTTACCAAGCCAATTAACCTACTTACCTGTACGTCTTTGGAGTACATAGAAACATAGAAACATAGAAACATAGAAAATAGGTGCAGGAGTAGGCCATTTGGCCCTTCGAGCCTGCGCCGCCATTCAATATGATCATGGCTGATCATCCAACTCAGTATCCAGAACCTGCCTTCTCTCCATACCCCCTGATCCCTTTAGCCACAAGGGCCACATCTAACTCCCTCTTAAATATAGCCAATGAACTGGCCTCAACTACCTTCTGTGGCAGAGAGTTCCAGAGATTCACCACTCTCTGTGTGAAAAATGTTTTCCTCATCTCGGTCCTAAAAGATTTCCCCTTTATCCTTAAACTGTGACCCCTTGTTCTGGACTTCCCCAACATCGGGAACAATCTTCCTGCATCTAGCCTGTCCAACCCCTTATAATTTTGAAAGTTTCTATAAGATCCGCCCTCAAACTTCTAAATTCTAGCGAGTACAAGCCGAGTCTATCCAGTCTTTCTTCATATGAAAGTCCTGACATCACACTCTATGGCCGACCAATCACAACAGATTACAAAAAGCTGGAGTAACTCAGCGGGACAGGCAGCATCTCTGGAGGGAAGAAATAGGTGACGTTTTGATTCGAGACCCTTCTCCAGTCTGAAGAAAGGTCTTGACCCAAAACGTCACCCATTCCTTCTCTCTTGAGGTGCTGCCTGTCCTGTTGAGTTACTCCAGCTTTTGGTGTCTATCTTCAGTTTAAACCAGCATCTGCAGTTCCTTCCCACACAATAGATTTCAAGGCTGGTCACTCTGGTTTCCCCTCTCTAGGGTGGGAAGGGGATCTATTTGCATTGATAGACACAAAATACTGGTGTAACTCAGCGGGACGGGCAGCATCTCTGGAGAGACATCTCAGTCTGAAGAAGGGTCTCATTCCAAAACATCACCCATTCCTTCTCTCCAGAGATGCTGCCTGTCCCGCTGAGTTACTCCAGCATTTTATGTTTATCCTCAGCTTAAACCAGCATCTGCAGTTCCTTCCCACACTATCTATTTCCATTGGTTGCGGATCATGCATCATACTTAGCATAAAAGCACAGCACAATGGCTTGAAGAACTGGTTAATCAAAAAAAAGATGAAGAAAATCTGAAATAAAAGCATGGTAAAAATGCTCTGCAGTGCAGGCCGCATCAGTGGAAAGAGACACAGAGTTATCCATTCAGGTTGAATACCCTTCATTGGAGATGATGTCTTTGACATTAAACATCAGCTCTTTTTTTCTTCCCATAGATGCAGCCTGACCTGGTGAGAATTTCCAGCATCATTGAGTTTTTATTTCAGTTAGAAGAGCTGTTGCCTCACTGTGATCTATGATCAATCTTGACCTGTACAGTACATATACAGTTTGCCCATTCTCATTCACAGCAACGTGGAGCGGCCTCCAGCAGGAACGACCTGGGGCTCCAGTCGCGGAGCTGCGGACTTACGTACCATCACGAAGCTGGCCGAGTCGGGAGCAGGTGGAGCGGTGGTGGCGCGCTGCTGTGACCCGACCCCCGGAGATTCGGAGGCTCCAACCGCAGGTCTGGCAGACAGAAATACCGGGAGCCCGCGGGTCCCTGCTGGGAGACCGCTTTTCGGGGCTTCCGCAACGGCGACTTCTCCCGCCCAAGTTGCGGGGTTGAAGATTACCTGGAGCGGGGCCTTACATCACCGCCCCGTGCGGCTTGGAATGGCCGCGGGACTTTGCTAGCGCCCGCCGGGTCTCCAACAACAAGACCCGGAGCGAGGCCTTACATCGCCCGACGTGACTTTAATGGCCGCGGGACAATTACCATCGCCCGCTGGGGGTTTTTGACTCTGATATCGGGGGGAAGAGGGGAGTGCAGGGGAGAGATACGTTTTTTGCCTTCCATCACAGCGAGGAGGAGATGCGCTGTGATGGATGTCTGTGTAAATTGTGTTGTGTCTTGGGTCTTTTTCTTTTTGTATGTATGACTGCAGGAACAACATGTCATCTGGACCTCAACGAGGTTCAAATGACAAATAAAATTGTATTGTATTGTATTGTATTATTATTCTCCACAAAATCACAAGTTTCCCCCGGTTCTCTGATTTCCTCCCACTTCAAAATGGCATATGGGCTTGTACATTAAGGGACTGCTGCACATTGCCGCTAAAGTGTGGATGAATGGTAGAACGTGTGGGAGTTGATGGGAATGTAAGGAGCTGGCCGAGAGGCCTATTTCCATGCTCTCTAACAGGAAGATTCGATGGAAAGTGACAGCCAAACCATTGATAAGTGAAGTCCACATGCCAGTGGTTTGGGACACTCTTATGGTACCCCAGAGTATGAAGCTGGAAACATGGAGTTGTCACACAGAAGGCCATGAACTCTTTGAATAGCCTCTCCATAGGAAGAGAAGTAGATGGTTTAGCTCCTTGAGCCAAAATGGCATATGCTTTGTGCAAACTAATGCCCCTGTCCCACTTAGGAAACCTGAACGGAAACCTCTGGAGACTTTGCGCCCCACCCAAGGTTTCCGTGCGGTTCCCGGAGGTTGCAGGTGGTTGCCGGAGGTTGCAGGTAGTGGAAGCAGGTAGGGAGACTGACAAAAACCTCCGGGAACCGCACAGAAACCTTGGGTGGGGCGCAAAGTCTCCAGAGGTTTCCGTTCAGGTTTCCTAAGTGGGACAGGGGCATTAATGGTTTCTCCAATTCCTAAATGTCCATGGACATCAGTGAAGTTTCAGTCCTCAAACCCCTGAGCTAAGATCAATTTATTCAGACAGTAGTCAAACCTGGATCCTGTCTGTCTAAGCTTCACGCCGAACCAATTTTGGCATGAAGGCAGAATTGCTTCTTTGTTTGAGCAACAATGGTAATAAACTGTGTTTTCATGTTGATTTGCAAGTCAGTTGTAAAAGGTCTGGAATGCATTGTTACATTTGTTATATTTGTACAATGGCTGGATGGCATTTTAATAGTTGTGATTCATGCTAGACTCTGGATTCTACTTACAAAACATGAAAGAGACCCAGAAAATGACTGGGTTAATATCAGTGAGAGGGAGGGAGAGAGAGTTGTTACAAGCTGCACATCACGAGCTTCCGAGGCAGCACTGCCCGGCTATTGAGAGAAGATTATGCATCTGTTTTTTGTTATTAACTGGGAGCTTTGCTAAGAGATCGGAAAGTGGTCAAGTTATAGGAATGCAGAAGTAGAAGGTGCCACTGTGGGAGGATTTGGTTGGTAAAATTCTTTACCTTGTATCCAAATGATTTTTAGCATAATAATGATGGTGTTGTGTTGGATTAATGTTTTCAAGTAATCTTTATTGCATAATGAAACTCAAAAGAATTGCAGAAACAAAAACAGAAAAGGATGGAAGCAGTCAGCAGGTCAGACAGCATATTTGTAAAAAGAAAGGAGCAGCACGGTGGTCCAGTGGTAGAGTTGCTGCCTTACAGCGCCAAAGACCCGGGTTCGATCCTGACTAAGGATGCTGTCTGTATGGAGTTTGTATGTTCTCTCCGTGACCTGCTGGGTTTTCTCCGGGATTTCCTGTTCCCTCCCACACTCCAAAGACGTTTGTAGGTTAATTGGCTTGGTATAATTGTAAATTGTCCATAGTGAGTGTGGGATAGTGTTAGTGTGCGGGGATCGCTGTGCGGCACCAACTCGGTATGCTGAGGTTTGAGGGATCGACCGAACAATAAGGATTATTATCGTGGAGGTTCAGTTATGAATTGTGTGTGGGGCTCTCTTGCTCTCTCAAGAGCGAGTCAGATTTAGCTCTTCGGCCTAAAGGAATCAAGGGATATGGGGAAAAAGAAGGAACGGGGTACTGATTTTAGATGATCAGCCATGATCATATTGAATGGCGGTGCTGGCTCAAAGGGCTGAATGGCCTACTCCTGCAACTATTTTTTTTCTCGATGCTGCTGCCGTTATAAGGTTTGCAAGGTGTTAGCTCAAATGACAACGCGCTCAATTGTTTCCAAGTTCACTTCAAAAGAGCAAACATTAAAGTGAACATTAACTTACCGGTCCCCCAGTACCTCTCTGCCCATGATCTCATTTTGTTACTAACATTGAGAAAAATGTACTGGAGCCTGAAAATCATGACCACAAATTTCAACACCCTTCTATGGACTCTATCTGTGGTCGCACTACAGATTTAAAAAAAACTATTATCGTTATTTAGAATTATAGTTATTAATTTATTGTATTTTTGATTATTATATATTATCAGTGTATTATTGTGTTTACAGCCAGTTAGGCTGCACCAAGCAAGAATTTCAGTGTTCTGTTGTCAGTACATATGGCAGGCTCGAAGGGCCGAATGGCCTACTCCTGCACCTATTTTCTATGTTTCTATAACAGTCTACTTCTTCACGCTGGCTCCCTCCCTCCAGTTGAGCAGTGAAGATGGTCCCTAACTGTTGAGTGGACTGCTTCATCAGTTATTGCTTACAGCGGGTAGCAATGGTGTAAGCGTTAATGTTGAAGGAGATCAAAAACATACACTCAGCCTTGGAAGAATATGTTTTCAATTAAGCAAATGAAGGAGGGAAGGACACAATATGCTTGAGCATCTCAGTGGGTTTGGCAGCATCTCTGGAGAACATGGATAGGTGACATTTTGGGTTTGAAACCTTCAGACTAGTTGTATGGGGGGAGTGAAATCTGTGAGGTGGGGGGGGGGGGGTTGGGCAGGACTAAGCATGGCAGGTAATGGGTGGATACAAGGTGTGGGGTTGATGGGCAGATGGTTGGAATAGAAACATAGAAAATAGGTGCAGGAGTAGGCCATTCGGCCCTTCGAAGTCCCTTGGTCCCCTTGTCAGGTTGAGCAAGGAGGCATTAACTTACAGACTAAGGTCCCAGGTTCAGTTCTTGATCCCTGTATATAGAACTGATCTCTGAGGGAGTCGGGTAGAAATCAACAGTTCCATTGTTACGAATGGTAGGAAATGTCAACCACAATTTCCACGCTTGACCTCTTTAGCTGGATAAATGAGATACAAGAAAATGTCTGAGCGTCTATTACCTTAGCCTCTCCTCCACAACACAAGTCATCAAGTGAAGTAATGAAAAAGCAAATCGGGAAGTAAACAGAATAGACCATAAGAAGATTTACGTTTCAACAATGATTTACACAATATTAACAACATACCAAAGCATTTTACAGTCAACATACTACTTGAAAAGTGAGGTCCCAGCAAGCTCCCATGATCATAGAAACATAGAAACATAGAAAATAGGTGCAGGAGTAGGCCATTCGGCCCTTCGAGCCTGCACCACCATTCAATATGATCATGGCTGATCATCCAACTCAGTATCCTGTACCTGCCTTCTCTCCATACCCCCTGATCCCTTTAGCCACAAGGGCCACATCTAACTCCCTCTTAAATATAGCCAATGAACTGGCCTCAACTACCTTCTGTGGCAGAGAATTCCACAGATTCACCACTCTCTGTGTGAAAAATGTTTTTCTCATCTCGATCCTAAAAGATTTCCCTCTTATCCTTAAACTGTGACCCCTTGTTCTGGACTTCCCCAATATAGGCCAGAGATTAAAACAAGAAGGGTGGCAGCAGAAGTCACGGAGGCTGCAGCAGGCCCTTTCCCTCTTATATGCACAGGTTGGTTTGTCCAGCATTAATGTTCTCTGGTATATGCGGGAGTGGGAAGTGTGGATTTCTCCATTGGTGCTTTGGGGAAGCTAATTTGTACGTCTCCTTTATTCACTTGCCACATGGGCGCACATGCAGGCACGCAGGCCGATGCATATGCACAGGTACGCAGATACAGGATGCACGTCTCCGGGAAGGCGATCAAGCAATGTTCTGCCGGAATGGATTTTCTCTTCAGCCTGGGCCATCAGTCTTCTGGCCTGCCCAAGCACTACAAGAGGCCTCAGAGGTATCATCCCAACAAATTTCAGAGAAGATCAGGTTCTTGTAAACAAAGTCAGTTTTGTGGAAGATTATCTCATTTTCCTGGTGAGTGCAGCTTGTAGTTCCTCTTGAGTAGATATCTGTGAGCATTTTGTCTTCTATTGTGAATGTACTTGATCTCTGTTTATCTTTCAGAAACACGCGCCTGGTTAAGCACTGTTATAATTCAGTTGCTGGGAATTGTTGTGGTCTTATATCTCGGGCGTGACCTGAGGTGTTCTCACACCAGCTTGCACAGTGACATTGCAAAAGGACAAATGCCATCAGCTGATACAGTGGGAGGCTGGGGAAAGCAAAGTGTGTGTGTGTCTATGTATGTGTGCGCCTGTGTGTGTGAGAAAGCGTGTATGAGTGTGTGCGTGTGTGAGAAAGTGTGTACGTGTGCGTGTGTGAGTAAGCGTGTGTCTATGTGTGCGCCTGTGTGTATGAGAGAGTGTGTGTGAGTGAGTGTGTGTGAGAATGTGTGGTTCTGTATGTGTGTGCTTGCATGTATGTATACATGTGCATGTTTGCATATGAGCATGTGTGGTTTGAAAATGTGTGTATTTGCAAATCTATCTGTGCGTGTATGGTATGCGTGTTTGTGCATGTGTACGTGTGTGTATTTGACAGTGTGGTGTGTATGCTTCAGTGTGTGTCGTGTGCCTGCGTGTGTGAGTTTGTATGTGTCAGAGCGGCAGATGAGTGTGGACATATATACGTGCATGCGTGTGTATAATTGTGTGCACATGTCAGGGTGGCATATGTGTGTGAGTGTAGATATGAACATGCTCATGAGTGTGTACATGTGTCTGCGCATTTGTGTGTGTGTTAGAATGGTATATGTGTGTGGATGTATATATCAGTAGCGTGGGTATATGTGTGTAACGTGCATATGTATATATTTGTGAGCACAAGTGTGTGGTGTGTGTCTGTATATGCATGAGCACAGTGGGAGAGAGGGAGGTTGTTAAGATTAGACCTCACACTGCCAGCAGGGATCATTAAGTGGATTGAAAACCGAGGGCAGCTCACACTCCCGAATATTTGATAAGCATCAGAGGAAGCAGCAACTAGAAAAATGAATTTGTTGATTTAGCCTTGGGGAGCTAGGTGAAGGCTGGCATTGGGTGTCCAAGCAGGGAGTTCCCTGAGTGCCCAGGTAGTCCGCAGGACCTCAGGCAGGAAGGTGGAAGCAAAGTATTCCCTCATGAACCAGTGATTCAAGCCAACTGCAGCATTGACTGATCTCGTTGCGACCCTGACCCCCCCATCCCCCAACTTCTTTGTAACCTTTCAGCACACTCCCCCCACCCTTTGATAATCAGGTATCTTTCTACCTCTGCCTAAAACGAAATATTCAAAGACTCTTCCCCAGCCCTTTCAAGAATAGATTTCCAAAGGCTCTACTCTGAGGGGAGAGGATAGGTTTAAAGGGATATGGGCCAAAAGCAGAGGAAGATACTGCTGATGCTGGTTTAAACCAAAGATAGACACAAAAAGCTGGAGTAACTCAGCGGGACAGGAAGCATCTCTGGAGAGAAGGAATGGGTGACGTTTCTGGTCAGACTGAAGAAGGGTTTCGGCCCAAAACGTCACCCATTCCTTCTCTCCATAGATGCTACCTGTTTCGCTGAGTTACTCCAGCTTTTTGTGTCTATCTTGGGCCAAATGCAGGCAGGTGGGACTAGTGTAGATGGGGCATGTTGGTCGGTGTGGGAAATTTGGGCTGAAGTCCCTGTTTTCAGGCTGTATGACTCCATTACTTTAAAATAACTCACCTCATCTCTATCTAACATGGCCCACCACACATTGTAAAAGTGGGGCTTGTAGTCCTGGATTTCTCACGAAATGAAACCCCATCTCCACAAATGTCCTGTTAAGATCTCAAGGATTTTGGATGTTTCAATAAAATTTGCTCTCACTCTTCTCAACTCTAGCAGATACAATCACAGCCTGAACAATTTTGACATTCCACCCCTTCTAGTTAATTAGGCCATTAAACATTCTCTGAACTGCTTCCACTGTGCTAATATTCTTCCTTAAATAAGACACCAACCGTGTCACATCAATCCAAATGTGGCCTCACCAATGTCCTGGATAATTAAGACATACCCGCCCTAAATTTTGTTCTCAATCCTCCTTACAATAAAATATATATTTTTTCTGTTTTCCAATGCATCAGTGAGGCTTTTGAAAATTGTTTATTGTACCTGCATGCAAGTCTTTTGCACCCACATTCCGCTGCATCTCAGAGCTTCAGATGGTGTTTGGTTTAAAGCCATAGTGTGATGATCTGGGTATCCTAGTCCACGACTCCCAAATGACTTGCATGCTGGTAGTTCAGATATCCTCATTGATGCATTGGACAAGGGAAAACATTTATGGTAAGGAGGATTGAGCACAGGAGTGCATGAGGATGTTTTCCTGCATATCTACCACGCACTGCTTAAACTTGCCACATCTATTAAATGTGAGCGTGTTGATAAGCCTTAGAGTTTTATTTTCTGTTTTACGAGTTTAAATTTTATTTTATTCCACCAGATTGCTCAAGGATCTTTTTAATGGAGAAATCGTCAAAGAACCAATTGGGCCTAGTAGGAAGCATGAGGCAGGAATTGGTGGACAGTATGGCTATCCTTCCATTAATTGCTTAGCAACTCTGTGCCATGGGGGGAGTGGGGTGGGAGATTGCAACCTTCACATGGTCCGCCCTGTTTCGACAAATGCTATCAACCCGGCGTGCACAATCAAATAAGACCAAATAGAACAAGTTGTCCTCCAACTTTAGGCTGTGCACGCCATACGCAAGAAGAAGAAGATGGGGGGAGAATGGTATTAATGCTCAAAGATTGAGGGGATAAGTGAAAAAAAAAGCACACCAAGAAGCTGCGACATATGAAAACCAAAGGCAGCTTGATGATTCTTAATCAGGAGCTGGATGTCGAACTCAAATAGAACAAAATAATTGGAAATGACACTTTTACCCATTTTGTGAGAATTTCTTGGTTCTCATTCTAGTCCTTCGGGAAAGAAGAATTATTTGTAAAGAAGTAAATGCAGGTCATTCAGCAAAGCAGGTCATGTCTGGGAGAGGAGCAGACACCAGGAATAGTTTGTGCATATATTTACAGCCCAAACATCCAAAATGGAGCCTAAGGCGGGAGGCTTTGTGACAACAATTCAGTCCGCCTGTACAACTGTGAAATTAGCCTGGCATATTGGACTCAGTCTCTCTTCCAAATCAGGCCGAGAGGAAAATAAAAATAGTAAACCCAATTACACAGGTTATTCATTTGAAAACCTGTCTGTACACTGTGATATTTTTACAAACTATTCACATGCCACATTCCATTAATCTCTCAGAATTTTCATTCATGGTTGCCTTCAATTTCCATTTCAAAGAACATCAGTCCTTAATACAGGCCGTGCCTTGTCGTTGCACGAACAATGGCTAAAGCAGAGTGTGAGAACAGTTGGTTAACATTTTACTGTGGTTAAGCGGCACTTTGAAAAAGAAACAGCACAAGACAATTCAATATTGTTGTTTCTACTCGTTGGTGGCATCAGGGCTAAGGTTAGACTCTGTCTTTCTCAGTCTCCATAATATGAACATCACCACGAGCCTTGGGTAGGGAGCAAAACATTGGTAAAGTCTCTCACTCCTGCATATTTCAGATACAGCCCGGAAACAGGCCCTTCG